>NC_028648.1:47347163-47371464 GCF_001406875.1 Solanum pennellii | reverse complement strand
TTTCAAATGAGTTTTATACTCAATTCATTTAATATGGGTAATATGAATGGATACCCATATTAGTATACCCATTTTGTCACCCTTACTTACAAGTGAATACTATTTCAGCAAAAACAATTTTGCAAAATCTGTCACGGATATGAACTCGTTGGATAGAAAATAATGTTCCATAGCGATTGAAGTAATTTGAGTGGATAGACTTCACCATAATAGAATTTCCCTCGTTGCTGCAACAACACAAAATCCTCAGTAGTGCGAGCTTTATGGATGTACACATGCAACCCTCAATCGCAAGTGTAGACTAAAGCTCGTAGGTGCAATTGCACCCAGAAATCAACCCATGAAAATCATTCAGAACATAATACAAACGAACCTCACATGCAACATGACTAAAAACCTCATTTTTGACATGTTACAATCATTGACACATGTTGTCTATTGAATTTTGACCAATCTCAACTTTAAGCTTTTTAAACCACAATTTTCCATCAAGTATCTTCAAATACTCTTGAATTTTTTGATACAAAAACTAATTATGAAAGATGAATTTATGAAGATATATATGCATGTTTCCGTATGAAATTGATGAAAATGATTTAAAGTTGCTTTGAGAGTAAAACATCAATGTTGTTGTTATTGTTACAGAGAAAAGATTTTACACAAACATGATTTGAAAAAAATTTCTCACATAAAGGGTTCATAAGGTTAAAAAGTTTTCTTACATGAGATGAATCAAGTTTAAGGAGCATTCTAATGAATTCTAGATTGGATAGGCTACTTGATATGTCTTTCATGGATGATAAGATAAGCGGCAATCACCCAAGTCCCTTAATGATAAGACAAGTTAAGACTAATGACATTTCTGGTGGATTTATGCTTAGCACCGAGTGGACAATTGGTGCATGTCCCATAACTATGTTCCACCGTAGGTTTGTGTTACATAAAAATTTTCTAGTTGATCCACTAAAGCTAAAAGTTTATGGTTCTTACCTTGACAAGTAAGGACATCTCCTTTTGGTGTGGGATAAACACTGGATTTCATGTTATAGCTCACATGGACAATATGTTTGTTAATGGCTACTTCCAAAAATTATGAACTAAGATTACCTCTAGATGTATCTAACATGTATTTTAAAGATGATTTGACTTACGTTGACCCTGATCACGATTATGTTTTTTAACCTTTTATCTTATGGATTATCTTGGCATTGAATGTCATGTAAATTGCTTTTTAGCATGATTTGATAACTCTTATGGATTACTAGAATACCTAGTACATTCTATGTACGAACACACTCTTGCCTTCATTGTTTTCCCCAAATGTAGCGTTTGACACTCCTATTCCGCATACTATTGGCTAGTTGATACCTTTAGAGATTTTAAAGATTTGTGAGTCCTCGTGTTTCAAGGATCGAGACTCTTTGCTTTATGTCTTTTCTTTTGAATGTTGTATGTGATGTATGGGTTACGTCCCAATCACTCTTTTTATGTAATAGTTGACTTGAAGCTTATGTTAAGACTTTTGCTACTATTTGTCAAACACTTATTATATACATTAAGCTATCTTTTGAACTCTTTAAATTTTATTATCTAGTATGATGCATGCTAAGTGACTTGTGTAAGGCTTCTCGTTGTCCAATAAGCCATGTTATTTTTTTAGGTTAATTATAGATATAAATTTTAAATAACAATAATAATTTTTAAAATTTTAAAATTATTGAATTTTGTTGTGCCGACATATATGAGTTTAAACATCTATACAACGGCCCACTCTTGTATTTTTATTGCTTCCACGTAGTTTTTTTTAATTATACTTTTGCTTACCATTTTCGATTTTGACTAGCCACGATTTTGAAAATTTTTATAATATTAATTATAAAAATATATTTTTTATATTCTCCTATGGTTAGTCTACTTTTTTTCCAAATAAATTATTTATTATTTATAATTAAATAATAAATAATGAACCTTTGTTTAGACCTCACTACTTTTTTTCCAAATAAAGTTGTGACTTTTATGAAGAGTTGTGACTTTTATGAAAATTGTGACTTTTATGAGAGGTTGTGACCTTTCCAAATGGTTGCCACTTTTCCAAAGAGTTGTGACCTTTCCGATAAGGCACAATAAATATTTACTCACACTACCCTCTGTTATCTATAAATAGAGTGATTTGCTGTCATTATTATTTGAAAATATTTTCCCGTTGGATAGGTGAATTCAATTACATTGATTAAGCATCTTATAAAGTTTGTTTCATTACTAAAAGTTTTCATCCTCCTATTTCATGGGAGCTTAATCTTTACTATAATTCGTAGTGATTAATGTAAGATGATTGAAAATTGATCTTCTCTTTTGTCCCTTTTACAAGTTTTTTCATATAAACAAAGAAAATTGATTTTGATTGTAATGTCATGTTACTACTCTTGCACCTTTAATTCCACAACTCATAACTTTGTTGAGATGGTTGAATTTATTACATTTGGTTTTTTAGTAAACAAAACTTTTATTTCTGCCACTATTTTTTTTTGTTATAGAGGAATCGAATTGAAATACATTAATTGAACATCTTATGAACCTTTTTCATTCCTCATTTTCCATTAAACTTAATTATTTACTATAGTTCATATTACTGAATAATCATATGTAAGTTTAATAAAATAGTCCAATCGCGTGCGAAGCACGAATAATTTACCTAGTGTATATATATATATATATTCTAATTTTCGATAGACAAGGTTTTATAGAAACTAATTAATTCTCCAGCAACATCAACAACCGATTTTTTCTGATGCAATAAACGATGTTGATTCAATAAATGTTTATCAATTGCCTATGTCTCTCTACTTTTGACTAGCAGATGTCAACCATGGCCCCCTAGGAATGATTGAGGTTTGTGATATGAAAACTCGCACTAGGTTCACGGATCATCCTATAAAAAATTATAAAAATTGTCAAACTGAGTCTTCTCGAAATGAAAATGAATTCTTCCTCATTTTTGGCTAAGACAAGCCTAGATCCCACATCCTAAATAAAATTTCTATATCACAGTGCCTCAAATGAATTTTTGAGGCCCATGGTTGACGTCTGCTATTCGAAGTTGCAAAAGAGCGCAATTGAGGACCGTTTGTTGAATCAATGTGTGATGTTTGTTGAAGAAAAAATAAACCTATGTTTATGTGGATGTGGAATATGTTAGTTGATAGTAGAACTCTATTGTTTTTATTTAATCGAAACGTTCTAGAATTTACTCCTTGTTTGTGCCACTATCCCTTGGCTTGTAGAAACGTCGTAGACATTGGATTTTTGTTGGAATCTACAAGCCATGATCAATTACTGTTGGTACTATACAAGTGTTCATTTCCAATTAGAATTCTTGGAAGCTACTAACCCTAAACTCTTGTTTACGCCTAAATAAATGGTACTATATTCCATTGAAAAGACATCTCAAATATTACACAAACACACTTGAACTCAAGAACTCAAAATTAACTCATATCAAGAATCTCAAATCTAGGGATATAAACCTATAGATTAATCGTTTACTAATTTGAAAGTATATGTAGGGCGTGAGGACAAACTTGTCCAACACTATGATAGTCTTACATACCCGGAAGAACAAGGTTCTTGAAGAATATTTAATAAGAACTTGATTAGAAGCGTTGAAATCCTAGCTCGAAGGAGAAAATTCATGAAATCCTTTCTTGAGATTTCTTGAATTAGATTCTTGAAATTATGATTCTCATTAATGATTCATAATTGTATGAAGGAAATTGAGTTGGAAAGAATGGAATTCTTGAAGAAAGACTTACTTTGCATAAGAATTTTGAAAATAATTGAAATAATCTTGAATGATGTATTCTACATTGATTTTTCCCTTAGGATTTTGTCTTAGGGTTTGACAGAGAAGAGATTGGGGGATTAAGAGATGAAAATCTGATTTGTTTTGATCTTTAATTAGTACAGAAATTAGTTTAGGATTTTCTTAAAAGTAAAAAGACAAAACCAGCCATTTTTAATGATTTTTTCGTCCACTAATTCGTCAAGGTTACTAAAATGGTCATAACTTTTTACTTGAAATTAGAATTGACACAAAATTGGTGGAATTGGAAAGAAATTGAAATACCTCTAATTTAATAAGTTACGGTTCATGTAACTTTTCATATTCTACGAGATATCATCATTTGAAGTTGACCCAAGTAGAGTCTTACATAAAAAAATTAATTGGTAAGGTAACTTTCAACTCAACTGTTTGCTATAAGAAATGAAATACCTCTAATTTAATAGGTTACGGTTCATGTAACTTTTCATATACTAGGAGATATCATCATTTGAAGTTCACCCAAGTAGAGTCTTATATAAAAAAAAATTGGAAAGGAAACATTCAACTCAACTGTTTGCTATGAGATTTCAGTGACCTTAATTCATCAAGTTCATTCACACACTAAATAATTGACCATAACACCTAAGAAAATTAAGAGTCTCTTAGTACGACGTTATACACAATTCAAGAATGACATAACATGTCTTTTTTGAGGTGTTTAGAATAAATAAGATCTAGTTAAAGTGTTTAGGAAAAATGGTGCCAACTTTAAGAGATTGATGATGGATTTCGCCTTAATAGAAAATAAAAAATGATTGGGTTTCTAGTTACTTACAAATATATATGGGCAACCAAAATTATTTTCAATTAAATGATCATATGTATATCTAATGTATCGATATTGTATAATTTTGTGTGTGTGTCTATATATATATATATATATATATATATATATATATATATATTAATTAGTGAATGAATGTCGAATATCAACTTACTGATGTGGCGGAATATCAAGTTGCTGATGTGACATGCTTCATTGATAGTATCTCTGTTTATCTATATTTTAAGAATTTTAAATATTTAATTTCATAATCTGTTCAAAAATATGTTTTAAAAAAATATTCTCTACCTTCATTATGAGCCGTCACAACATTTATTTATTCTAAATGTAATGATATAATGACTATAAATGTACAATAACTTAAAAGGAAACATTAATTTTGCTTAGTTTAATTCGATTAAATTACCTCAAAATTGACAATAACTATAATTAACCAAAAAATAATGTTAATATGAGTAGAGCATTAACTTAAAAAGGAACTCGAATTTTGCTAAATTTAATTTAATTACTACTAGAATTGGAGGTCAATAAAACTCACAAAAAAGGACGTTAATTTGATTAGATGTAACTTTTCTTGTGCCAAAATAAATAATGACAAAAAATTAGCACTAATTAAGAGATTTTAATTTTTCTTAATTATGAAATTAATGATTAGCGGTAAGTTTTATTCCTTCCCGTTATTTTCATCAACAATTTATTTGTTTTCAATTATATTAATTACTATAAATTAATCGTTGAGTAATTATATTTTAATTAAATTTTGTGTCTTTTCATATTCTATACTTTTGTAATATATATAGATTGAAGTGTTATTTTTTCTTCATGTAGTAGTTTGTTAACTATATATCACATTTCTTTTAACTAGATAATGTCTAACATATTTTTCTTTCTCTATTTTTTTTCAGAGTTGGTCATGATAATGGACATGAATTCATGATGAGGACTAAGATTTGAAGAATGTGGAATGCGATTTATTTAAAGACAAAAGTTGAATTGATTTATAATTTTTCACTCTTCACATATGAAACTAAGATGACGCTAATTAAATTCTCTTTTATATGTTCAATCTCCTATTTGACTTCTTGATCATCTTAATTTTCATAATGTATTGAGAAATTATGTATATTGAATTTTTTTTGGACAAAATGTGTTTGACTAGTGGACTAACCAATGTAAAAGATAAAGTCCTCCATGAGATAACTAAAGAACAAATTGAGATGATTGATGAGAAAATTTGTGAGAGAAAATAGGGATTCCCGGAGCTCAAAGTTTATCTAAATAGTGATCATAAATTATTACAATATTTTGTTATATTTGATATTTGTATGACAATTATAGGACTCCTCTTACGTGGTAAAGTTATTCGTAATTAGTTCTCTTTATTGTCACCATAGAAGTGTGCTAAATGAGTTTAGAAAGCATAGTTATGCAAAATTTTCATAGAGCCATGAGTAAGTATAATTGTTTACACAGCTACATTATTGTACATTCTTCGTTTTTTTGAAGAAAAAATTTGTGCTCTTTTGAATATATAGTATCAAAGCCTATATCAAATAAGCACTTCACTTTGTTGAAAACTATGTTGTGTGTTTGTGTTTTTATGATTTTAGTTTCATTAGGTTTTATTTTATTTTTCTTTTACTTGAAATGCAATTTTTTAAATGTGGTTCATCTCAGACCAATAAAAATATTATTATTGTTTTTTTAAAAATAAATATAACAAAAATAAATCTATATCCAATGTATGAAGATAAAAAAAAAACTATTTTCATTTTATTGATTATTTTATAAATCGCGCAAGCATGGTCAAATTCGCTAGTTGATTATGAAACGGTAAATAATGACTCATAAAAAAAATCAAAAAGTGGATATCAAAGAGAAGTAGAGAAAATGATCAAATTTCACCCTAACCAGTATAAAGATTTCCAACTACACACTTCAATCCATGGGGATCACCCCTTGAATAGTTTAGAATTGAAATTATTATCTCCCCAAATGCTTACCTTGCAAAGTAAGTGTATTTGAGTGAAGACAAAAAAAAATGAAAATATTAATTCTAATATTTTTAAAAACATATGTATTTTTTCCTGATTGTTTTTATATCTTTTAATTTGTTTTCTTCTTTGTTGTATATTATACAACATAAATGGCAAGATCAAAATTTCATAATCATTCACTATTTTGAAATAAGCATCATCACTACGTCAACCGATACACCACAAATCATATATAGCAATTTCATCCACCACGTACCTAAAATCTTTCAAATCAAAGCCAAATTAAGCTTGAATAAGGTTACCCAACTGATTTTCTTCAATAAAATTTGAATACTAAGAAATTTTTTGATACTATATTCAATACTCAGCAGACCCATAGAAATTTTCCTCAACTGATTTTAGTAACAGTCACATTTCTGCAAATCTGAAATATGTATTACCGGTTCTTCATCTACACCGTCCCATTGCTCTGAGAATTTGATGTAAAAACACTCTATTTTTTTCTAAAAATCAACCTAAATTTTAGATATAAGCTTTTTTCGATGTTTTAATTCTTTTGATATATTACCCACTCAAAGTGAAACTCATTTGTAGAAAGTCGACTTTGAACTCAAGCTTTTGAAATATATTTAATATAGGTTACAAGTTGGTGCTTCACATTTTAAACGATAAGTTGAAGTTTTTCAGCCATACACAACTCTTCCAACCATCAAAGAAAGTTGCTTCCAATCACGAATACAGATCCAATATATTTCATATGGAAGTCATGTTGGATCTATAGCAAGAGTTTATGGCAAAGGGACAGAAGATGAAGAGAGGAACTTGAAAAGGTTCGAAAGTTGAAGAGTTCTCTTATGCTTAAGTAAAAAAACATTTCTCCCTAATCGGTGGTGGAAGAAAAATAGAAGTGTTTAACTAGAGAAACACTTCCTTTGATTGTTAAAAGGGTTTAAAAGAATGTCCCCCCATCGTGCCGTCATTGTCGCTCACTCGGCGCGACCATTCTTATATAAGTTCTTCTTCATTTTATTAGAATTTCCCGCTGTTGAGATGATTGTTCTGAAAGGTTCCAACTTTCAGGAACAACCATGACTGTTTAAAAAGTTGCAAACTTTCAAACGGTTGTGTGGATTCTAAAGGGTAGAAATCTTTCATAATGAATTCCTATGGCTATAAATACCAGTTAATAATCATACTTTTTACTTACGAAAATTTTTGACTTCTTCTTCTTCTTTTGGATAAAATTTATTCGTGTACTTTATTGCCGTTAAGTGGCTTGCTGACACCGGCATTTTGGGTATCAATACACTGGTAATTGAGATTATTCGATCCTGGTAGGACATATTCCAAATCAAACACAGTATATTAGAGTGGAATAATTTTCCTAATGGGACAATGTGCATTTTGTAGGCTTGGTCTTTTTCTATTCCGTTTTTCCAGATTCTAGTATTTTTCTTACATATTTTAGTAATTCAGTAAATTAATTTTTTCCTTCTATTCTTCAAAAATTAATTGAAAACTTTGGTAACTTCGTCTTTCCGCAAAGTGTTTTGGTAGTCAGTTTTGTTATTTTACACACAGATTGTTAATAATCTTAAGGGAATTATACTTTTTTGTTTAATCTGTGTTTATGATGGACACGAAAACCTTTGTGGTTTTATAGTCATGTTAAGTTTGCTGAGCCATTTGTATCAATTTCTATAGCCATTTGTAGCAATTTCTATTTGTTACAAATTCTGAAATGGAAAACAATAATGTGACGGTAGTTGTTGCTGCACCAACCCAAACTGCTGTACCAGTTGCCGAGAAACTAGGAAAATTCTTTGGTGTGAATTTAAAAGGATGGTAGCGACGAGTATTTTTCTGGCTTACAATTCTTAGTCTATAGAAATTTACAAACGAAGAAACTCTAGTGTCTGCTGTTGATATGTCAAACAGAGAAAAGTTTATGATTATTGAAGCAGGAAACATGCAGAATTCCTATGTAAATGACACATTCTAAGTGCTTTAGAGGAAGAATCATATAATGTCTATAGTGTAATTACAACTTCCAAGATAGTTATGGGATGGACTTCAGAAGAAATATAAGAAAGAAGATGCATGCTTGAAAAAGTGTGTAATCGCAAAGTTTTTAGACTATAAAATGTCAGATAGTAAAATTGCTGGATCACAAGTGCATGAGCTTCAACTTATTTTTCACGAAGAGATTGTTAAGGATATGGTTGTTACTGAAGCGTTTCAAGTGGATGCAATGATTGAGAAGTTACCTCCTTCTGGACCGACTCAAGAATTATCTAAAGCACAAAGGTAAGGAAATGAAGCTTAATGATCTTGTGATTCAGCTCAAATTGAGGAAGATAATAAGACCACTAAAAACAGGTCTCGTATGAGTTCGACAATAATTGGAGTTAATATTGTTGAAGAAGCTCCTACCAAAGGCAAGAAGAAAAAAATATCCAATTGACAGAAGTCATAACATGCAACTAAAAAATTCAAGGGAAATGTTACAACTGTGGTAAGGCTGGTCACAAGTCCTGTCGTGATCCAAGAAAGGACAAAGACAAAGACAAAAGAAAACTCAAGCAAACATCGTGCAAGATATGGAAGATACGGATGACATATGTGCAACAATCTAGGAGTGCAACTTAGTTTGAAATTCCAAGGAGTGTTTCTTGACTCAGGCACTACTCGACATATTTGCTCTATGAAAGAAGACTTTGCAACGTACATCCCTGCTGAGTTCGATGAATATTTGTCTATGGGGAACACAACAACAAAAAGGATTGCAAGAAGGGCAAAAGTAATATACAAAATGACATCCGACAAAGTGTTGACTTTGAACAATGTTCTGCACATTCCTACTATTAGGAAGAATTTAGTTTCTGTTTCGCTGTTCATTAAGAGCGGGTTTAAGTTTTTCCTAGTTAGTGACAAAGCTGTAATTAGTAATAATGAGATACTCTTAGGAAAGGGATAATTCACTTAGGATACTTAAAGTTTGTTAAACATCCTTATAGGTCTGTTGAAAGGAACTCAAAATCTTTAGACTTAATGGACACGTATGTATGTGACATGAAGTCGACACCATCTCAAGGTGGGAAAATGTATTTTATAACTTTTATTGATGGTTGCACTCAATTTTATGAATATTTTCTTAACAGTACGAATGAAGCAACTAATGCAGTATAACAATACAAAAATGAAGTAGAGAATCAATAAAATATAAAGATAAAAATGATTCGGAGTGATAGGAGCGGAGAACGCAAATCTCCGTTTGCATATATATGTTTGGAATATGGTATTATTGGTCAAACTATTGCACCTTATAAACCACACTCAAATGATTTGGTGGAATGGAAGAATAAACCATTAAAGGAAATGATGAATGCTTTGATAATCAGTTCTATTTCACCACAAAACATTTGGGGGGAAGTCATCCTTACTGCTAATAAGATACTCAATGGGGTATCACATAGAAAAATAATAATTTTCTATATGAATTATTTATAGTATGGAAATCCAACTTGAAAAATTAGAAAGAGTGGGGGTGTGTAGCCAAGGTAGAGGTTCATTTACCCAAAAGGGTGTAAATTGGGCCCAAAATAGTAGATTGTGTATTTATTAGATGCGTTGTGAATAGTAAGGCATGTCGATTTTGTTTCACAAATCTGATAATCATGGGATTCATGTTAATACGATAATTGAGTCATATAACACTGAGTTTTAAACACATATATTCTTATAAAACTGAATGTGAGTCGATAAGTGAAAGACCTAAACGACCACGGGAAGAATCAACCAAAAATACACTATAAAACGAGGATCGTAGGTGTAGTAATTACCAACAGAAATCTATTTCTTTCGGACCAAACTTTGTGACATTTTTACTTGAAAATGCGCCTCAAGTCTCTCGTCTAAGACAACATATTGTAATGAAGCAGTTAATAGTGAGATCAAATTAATTTTAAGTAACCATACTTGGGAATTAGTTGTTCTTCCTCCATGAAATAAACCTTTAAGATCAAAGTGGTTCTTTGAAAGGAAAATGAAAGCCGATGGGACTATTGACAAATATAAGTCTAGACTTGTAGTCAAAGAATATAAAAAAAGGAAGGGCTGAATTACTTTACTACATACTGTCCACTAACAAGGATAATATCAATTACGATGTTGATAGCAATAGTGACAGTTCATGATCCTAAAATCCACCAAATGAATATAAAGAAAATCTTCTTAAATAGAGAGTTGACGGAAGAAACTTAAATGGAACAACCTGAAGGATTTGTTGTTCCTGGTAAAGAATAAAAAGTGTGAAAGCTTGTGAAGTCTCTTTATGGGATCAAGAAAGAACTAAAACAATGCCATGCTAAATTTGACAAAACAACGTTGACAAATAAATTCAAGATTAATGAATTTGATAAGTGTGTTACATTAAGAACATTCTGAATCATGAAGTTATTGTTAGTGTATATGTTGATGACTTGCTTATAATGAGTAAAGATATTGATGATATAAATGCTACTTAGCGCATGCTGTCCAGGAAGTTCAATATGAAGGAGTTAGAACTTGCAGATTTGATCTTAGAAATTAGGATTCCCAAAACTCCTCAAGGACTAGTATTGTCTCAATCTCATTATATTGAAAGGGTAATGGATAAGTTAAAGTATTTGAATTTCAATGTTGTCAAAACTCTAATTATTTTAAGTTGTACATATCAAAAGAATGAACATGAAAGTGACTCTCAATTGCAATATGCCAGTGTTGGGAATTTTAATGTATATCATGAATTACACGCGACCAAATATAGTGTTTTCTATTAAAAAACGGTTTCGATTCACTAGTAATCCTATTCAAAATAACTTGATGGCAATGAAATGTATGTTGGAATACATGCACAACACTATGCTTTGCATTATTATAAATATCTTGTCGTGATTGAAGGATATAGTGATGCAAAGTGGATCATCGGGTCCAACGTAGTAAAACTCACAAGTGGTTATGTGTTTACATTGGTGGAGGGGAATTCTCTTTGAAATCATCCAAATAGACATGTATGGTTCGTTCTACAATGGAATCTGAATTCATTTCCTTAGATAAGGCTGTGAAGAAGTTAAATGGCTCCTAAATTTCTTAGAGTGTATTCCATTTTGTCCCAAGGCTGTGGTACCTATATGCACACATTGTGATAATAAATCACTAATAGGTAGGGTAGGGAACGTCATGTACAACGGAAAATCTCATTATATACGACGGAGACATAACATTGTAAGACCACTTCTCTCTCTTGTGAATTATCACAATTGATTATGTGAAGTCAAACGATAATGTGTCAAATCCACCAACAGAATTCCTTGTGAGAGAGGTAATTGAAAGATCATCTAAAAAATGGATAGTGTGGCTCAGGATAAGTCAGCATGGTTCTAACTCTATCTAGCAGATAGGCGATCCCGTGAGCTAGATTCAAGGAGAAAAATAAATTTGTGTTTGACGGTTTGTCATTCTCAACCAACTCGATCCATTCTCAGTATGATTGATGAAGACAATATTTAGGAAAAAGGTTAAGACATTAAGACTTGTTAATGAATTAATAAAGCTTAATGTTTTTAATGATTTGATAAGTTTGACAGATTTTGACCAAATAATGTATCACGAGATGACACAATTAGAAATCACCTATGTAAATGTCAAGTGCAATTCGCTTCAACTAGAATTTTATGTCAAAAGTCTGTTCTATACACACTCATGATATCAGGAAGTGTTCTGGCTGAAACGAATACAACCGTAAGAATCATAAATGATAAAGGGTTAATTGTGTGACATATGGTTGTCTAGGTATAAACCAAATTTCGACAGTTCGAAGATATTGCATCTAACGATTGACTGAGTATATCCGACATATGTTCAGTATGGAAAATCAAAGGGAAAACCTACTTATCTTGATAAAATTTATAATTCCATGTAAAGTACACACTCGTCCGTGAATTTATTATCTCATAATAATTCCCCATTCATGTGGGGGATTGCTGGGTATATAGAAAGAGTAAATGGTAAATAGAGGGAAGATGAAGAGATGAACTAGGAAATGTGGAACTTGAAAAACTTGGGAACTTGAAAAGTCTTCTTATTCTTTTGTAAAAAGTTATTTCTCCCTCATCGTTGAAAAGAAAGAAAATTAAAAGATTTTAAATAGATAAAAACTTTTATTAATTGTTAAGAGGGTTGGAAAGAGGGACCCCCTCGCTCCGTCATCACTGCTTGGCTCGATTTCCGCTTTGTCTTTGTCATTGGAAAATGATTGATCGAGAGATTACTTTTTGGACAAAGTTTTGTTTTAATTAATTATTTATTTATTTATGTAATTAATTAAATTAAATTGAATGTCCAAAACTTTTCAATTATTTAGTAAATTGACTGACCCTCGCGGTGACCCTTTTGATTTAAATTCTTTCTCATATTATTTGAATTTCCCACTTGTTACATCTTGGAAGTTCAATGACCTAGTCTAGAGACTATCTTGATTAAATATGCCTTAAAACAATGTTTCTAATCTTAAAAAAAGGTAATGAACTTAATAGGAAGTAATAAATTAAAAGGTCAAGAAACGACCACGATGTCCGAAGACTAGTAAAATTGAACTAGTGTGCCCTCATGTGTTTCAAGGGGTAATAAGAGTCGTATAAAAGTTAAAATTGGTGAAAAGGTTTAGAATATACCTTAGAGTGTGTTTAGGGTAAATATTCTAGGTAAGGCTCAATGGTCCTTGAGGAGGACCCAACATTTAACCTCAAAAGCTGTCAAATCACAGTATGCAACCAAGAGGGACCACGATAAGTCGTCGTTTGAACGATGCTCCATTGCTGGGTATCGTTGGTCAATAGTTAGAAACCTCACCAAAATGTCCCAAGAACCAGTTTATGAACTACACCACGGATGACCAGAATGGTCTGTGGTTTGGACTATGGTCCATGGACGTGGACTCGTCGATTGGACTTAGTTTTTACTGCGAAATTTTGGTTAAGTTAGGAGTGATTATAATTAGTTATTAAATTAATAAATTAGTTAGGGACGGTTTGAATTTTTTATTTTATGACTATATAAGCCCCCTAAGTCATTACACTACCCTAACACCTCATAATTAGTTAGTTACATAATAAATTTTTAGGACAGTTTTATTTAGTTAGTTCAGGACTATACAAGATCATCCTACGGCTTCAAGTCTCAAGTTTTACTCCATCATTCTTCAATAACTCTCAAGCTATAAGGAAATTCACTCTTGTTACTCTTCCCCAAGAGGATCTTCAAAGGTTGTTTTCTAAGATCTTAAGTTTCCATGTTTTCATCCAATTTCGTGGATTTACTTTCAATGTTAAAATGTATGGTTTAAATTCGATTATGTTGATAATTTACATATGATTATGTGTGTTTTGAAGTATCCCTCAAATCTTTGCCCTAAATCTCTCTAAAGATTCATGAACGTCTATCTTCCCCTAACACTACTTTACGAATTTTGTTAATTATGAGTGAGGGAGATTTGAAATGAATGTTTTCTTGTTAATTTACCATTATGTGATGATAATGTTTGAGTTAAGGGATAAATATGATGGAATGGAGGGTGAAATCCTCGATGAAGTTCTTGGAAGCCATAGCTAAGACTTCTAAGATTATGGCCACTATATTATGTTGATGTTGGCGTATAATTGATGTTTTTATTCAGTTGAAGTGTAAATGATGATTCTTTGTATATATTATTAGGGTATGATTATGATGAATGTGATATTATGATAAGGTTAGGTTATGGAGGACTTGGAAGAGTTTTCTTGTGCATCCCATTAATGTTGTTATGACGTAATGTTCTCACTTCTTCATTGGTTTTAGATGAAAGGAAGTTCAAATCATAGAACCTAAAAGCTATGATCATGTTATACAAGGTGTTAGTCTCCTAATATAGATTGATATAATATAATATTAAGGAAGATTCTGAATAACTTCAAAAAGGGAATATCTAGCTTAGCATCAACTGAACGCAATAGTGAGAGGTGTCCCTTCCTATGAGAAAGGTAGGTTCGCCTAAAGTCTCATGAGGTTGAAACTACAATTCTCATATGCATAAACAGAATTCCTGGTAACAACCTCATAATTGCTTAACTATGTGCCCCCTATAAAACCTAGGTAGTGGATCCACCTAGCCAATATTGTGATGCTTATGTGATACATTGGAAAGTAAGATTCCCTCCTTTCGGTGTGAGGTTTTGACACCGAATTCCATGTTTATCTCACATGGTCTATTTTTTGTTATGATGAAGTTCCCGAAAGTAAAATGAATTAATGAAAGTAAAAGATGCATAATAACTAGGTTGACTTGATAGGTATACTAGTTTAGGTAAGGGTATCAGACTTTACCTATATATTGTACATGTAGACCTTGAGGGAATTCCTAGGGTAATATTTCTATATACTTATGCTACGAATGAAATGCATAGTGATGATTCAATATAATGTTGGTTTCATATATGAGATCGTAGGTACTTGACATGAAATTATGATGTAAAGATAATGCTTATCATTTCTTTGTTAGTAGACTATGTCTATGTGCAGTTATGGGGCTTTACATAGGCATTGCAGTAGTTAGCGTGGATTGGGATTATGAGTAAGATATTGTGATATGTGATGGAATATGTTCTAAGCATGAATTAAGGATTATTACTTCATTAAAAAGTGTTGTTGGAATTATTTGTATGTTTGGAATGTGAATAAAGGGTTTTTAAAGTGAGTTAGCATGTTTTGAAGAAAATGTCCTTTTTAGCATGTTTCTAAATATTTAAATTGCATATGTCTTCATACTTAGTACATGTGGTTTAAAATGACCCATATTCTTCCTATTTCTACAAAAATGTAGGTTCAAGCCATTTAAGAAATTCAAGGCAACTTTCAAGAAGCTTGGATAAGATAGCCAAGTTAGTGAGTCCTCAAATCCGAGGATGAAACCCATTACTCTAGTACTAAATATTGACTATGTCTAAGAAAATGTCCATTTCTAATATTTTGAGAATTTGTTGTATGTCTATATGAGACATATTGTAACAGTGTAAGGGCTGAGTCCCAAATCTTGTACCTTTATAATCGATGGTTATGTATGAGAAAATAATAGACCATGTTAATGAATTTGACTATGTTGATAAATGAGAAGTCTATGTAAGTTTCATATATATTGATAAACGAGAAGTCTATGTATACTTCATATGCAATGTTTTTAATTCTTTCGTATTTTTATACCTATGAAATGCAATGATGTATGCTAAGGGGTTGTTTTAGGCCAGTAAAGAGGACGAAATTGCCACTTATGACTAGGGGATTCTTCCCGATCTTGATAAACTTAGTATCAGAGCATGAGGTTGAATAATCTTAAGATTGATGTCTCACTAAACCATGTCTATGTAGAGTGTTGTTCATAATTGTTAACCACACCACACCTATGAATGAGAGGCTATGTGAAGACAATAAGGCAATGACCCATGATGGAGTTACTTCCAAGGGTAGGTTAAAAATCCAAGACAAGCCAAGGTTTAAGAAGAGATTCTCCAACCAAAATCCTTCTAAATTCCCAAAGGCTAGTAAGAATTGGCTGCCTAACCCTGATCCTCAAGGAGGAAAAGGTGGTGGATCACCAATTGATAAAGCTACTTGTGCCAAATGTGGAAAGAATCATGGGGGTAAATGTTTCATGGGTACGGATACTTGTTTTGGTAGTTGAAAGAATGATTATATAGTTAGAGATTGTCCCATGACCAATATTCAAGGTAGGGAGAGTAATCAAGCATAAGCAATAGGTCCAAGTTCCAATGCTCCTAAGAGGAACCGCTTCTATGCTTTAACTGTAGGGGTGATCAAAAGGGTTCTCGCGATGTTGTTACCGATATGTTGCATGTCTTTTTGGTTAATGTATATGCATTGATTTATCCCGGTGCCACATTATATTTTGTAACATCTTTTGATGGCTATGAAGTTGATGTGCTTCCCAATGTCTGAGTTGAACCTTTTTACGGTTTCTACCCCGGTAGGTGACTTCGTGGTGCTAAAAGCGTCTACAAGAATTGTCCTATATCGTTGTCCAATAGAGTTATCTTGGTGGATTTGGTCGAACTTGACATGTTTGACTTTGATGTTATTTTGGGAATGGATTGGTTGTATTCTAGTTTTTCTTCAATTGATTGTAGAACAAGGGTAGTTAAGTTCAAATTTCNGGGGGGGGGGACTTAATCCATAGATGTTAAATAATTTCGTGTCTAAAAGCTGGTAAGATGATTGCAAACGGATGTCTCTATCATGTTGTCAGGTTCAGGGACCTAGACTCCGAGTTTCCTCCTTTAGAGTAGGTCCCAGTAGTGAAGGATTTTCTGGAAGACTTTATCGATTACTTACATGAAATTCCTCCCAAACATGAAAATAGATTTCAGTAAATATTTGTTTCTGGATACTCAACCGATTCAATTCCTCCATATCAGATGCCTCTGTACGGGTTGAAAGAGTTGAGACTCAACTCAAGGAATATCTTGAGAAGGATTTTATACAACGAAGCATATCTCCATGGGACGCTCCGGTATTATTTGTGACAAAGAAAGATGTGTCTCTTAGAATGTGTATCGATTACCGATAATTGAACAAGGTCACTATAAATAATAAGTATCATTTTCTTAGAATTTATGATTTAATTGATCAACTCCAAGGTGCGAGTTACTTTTCGAAAATTAACTTGAGCTTGGGGTATCATCAACGTAGGGTGAAATGTGTTGACATTCCTAAAACGACTTTCCGAATAAGGTATGATCACCATATGTTCCTAGTTATGTCTTTTGGGTTAACTAATGCCCAGACGGATTTTATGGACCTTATGAATCGAGTGTTCTAGAATTATATTGATTCTTTGTAATTGTCTTCATTGATTGTATCTTGATATATTACAAAGAGTGAGGATGAACATTTGCGCATTTGAGACTAGTATTGCAAGTGCTCAAGGAACATCAATTCTTTGCTAAATTTAGTAAGTGTGAACATTGGTTGAGATTGGTTGGATTGCTTGTCCATGTTGTCTCAATTGAGGGTATAGAGGCCGATCCGAAGAAACTGGAAGAAATCAAACATTTGCTTAGACCACTATCTCCCACCTACATATGAAGTTTCTTAGTTCTAACCGAGTACAATATTAGGTTTGTTGAAGGGTTTGCATTTATTGCTTCTTCTATGACAAAACTAACTCAAAAGAAGTTTAAGTTTTTGTGGTCTAATGCTTGTGAAAGAGTCTATCAAGTGTTGAAAGCTGAGCTTACCTCCGCTCTAATGTTGACCTTACCGGAGGTCCGAAGGGTTTGTTGTGTATTGTGACGCTTCTGGAGTAGGTTTGGGTTGTGTCCTCATGCAACATGGTAAGGTGATAGCTTATGCCTCTAGAAAACTCAATGTGTATGAGAAGAACTATCAAACTCATGATCTTGAATTAGCGGCCGTAGTGTTTTCTTTGAAAATATGGAGACATTTTCTATATGGTGTGCATGTAGACGTATTCACCGACCATAAGAGTCTCAAATATGTGTTCACTCAAAAGGAGTTGAATGTCCCGCAAAGAAGGTGGTTATAGCTTTTGAAGAACTATGACATGAGTGTCCTTTACCACCCCGAAAAAGCAATTGTTGTTAAGGAGGCTTTAAGTCTAATGACTATGGGTAGTGTGGCTCATGTTGAAGAGGGTAATAAAGATCTAGTGAAAGATGTCCATAGATTGGCATTGTAGGGTGTTCGGTTAGAAGATTCTCCAAAAGAGGTTTTCATGGTTCATCATAACTTTGAATCGTCTTTAGTGGTTGAGGTTAAGCCTAAGCATTATTTTGATCCTCTATTGATGGACTTGAAGGAATCGGTACTTAGCAAGCTCAAAGAGTCATTCTTTGAGGGGGGTGTTTTACTTAGGTACCAAGGTAGGTTGTGTTTACTGGATGTCAATGACTTGAGAAGAAAATTTTTGGAAGAAGCTCATGGTTCTCAATATTATATTCATCCTGTTGCCGCCAAAATATATCGCGATTTACAAGAGGTCTATTGGTGGAAAAATTTAAAGATGGATATACCGGAGTTTGTTGCAAAATATCTTAATTGTCAACAAGTCAAGGGTAAACATCTAAGATCGGGAGGATTAACTTAACCAATGGTTATTCCTACTTGGAAGTGGGAACATGTCAATATGGATTTTGTAGTTGGGTTTCCTCAAACCCCGATGAAAAATTACTCAATATGTGTTATTGTGGATAGATTGACAAAATCTTCCTATTTGAGGCCCGTCAAAACTACTTATACGGTGGAGGATTATGCTAAATTGTATCATGATGAAATTGTCAGTTGACATGGGGTTCCCTTGACTATAATCTTTGATAGGAATCCTCAATTCACTTCTAGGTTTGGGCAAACATTCCAAAGTGGATTAGGTAACAAGGTAATAATTAGTACCACATTTCATCCACAAACGGATGGTTTGGTTGAATAAACCATTCAAACCTTGGAGATCATGTTGAGAGCATGTGTTATAGACTTCAAGGGTAATTCGGATTACCATCTACTATTGATCGAATTCTCCTACAATAATAGCTACTGTTCGAGTATAGACATGGCACCCTTTGAAACCCATTATAGGAGGAGATGTAGATATTCAGTTGGGTGGTTTGAGGTAGGTGGAGTTTGATCTATTAGGTCCCGAAGAAATCTATGAGGCCATAGAGAAAGTCCAACTTATAAGGGATCGTTTAAAGACGGGCCAAAGTTTACAAAAATCTTATGCCAACAGTAGGAAAAAGGACCTTGAGCTTATGGTAGGTGATGTGGTATCCTTGAAGATATCACCCATAAAAGGGGTGATGAAGTTTGAGAAGAAAGGGAAGCTTATTCCCCTATTTGTGGGACCATATGAGGTTGTGAAACACATTAGAAGTGTTACGTATGAGTTGAAAATTCATGTTGGTTTGCTTCGGTCCATCCAGTTTTTCATGTATCCAAGCTCAAAAAGTGTATAAGCGATCTGGTTTCTATACTTCCTCTAGAAGGCTTAAAAGTTGATGTTAACCTTCCTTATGAGGAGGTCCCGACTGAGATTCTAGACCGGTAAGTGAAGGAGTTGAGGAACATAGAAGTAGCTTCTATAAAGTTTCTTTGGAAGAATCAACTTATGGAGAATGCTACTTAGGAGGTCGAGGCCGATATGATGTTCGATACCCTCATCTTTTTCCTTGCTTTTCTAGTCCAGGTTGAGGTTAGTACCTTTTTCCTAGTTTTGTTTTATGAAGGTTCTTGAGTGTATTTGAACTTCTATGATTTTCCTTCAAAGTGCACATTTTTGTGAAAAATCCATGTTTCATATGTGCTTTAGTATGTGTCTTCATACTTGAAAGGAAACTTGATTACATGTTTTGGTATATTGAGTTATGAGTTATTTCTTGTGAAATTGGTCAAGGGTGATGTTATGAAATCATGTAGTTCTTCTTGTTGAAATTATTGAAATATATGAATAGGATAAGGACATTCCTCATTACATAATATGAAATCATGAAATATGTGCATTTTGATTGATCATGAAGTTCTTACCTTTTTATGATGTTCTGTTGTGTTGAGAATGGAGTGAATGTTTCCTCCTTTGATTTTTGAGTCATTATTATGTATCATTTGTTGGTTTGGCTGCTAATCTTTAGTCAGAATTCCAATAAAGATGTTAAAGTGTCATTCGAGGACGAATGTTCCCCGGGGAGGAGGGGGGAAGGGAGAATATTGTTACGCTTCAGAAGTTCAATGACCTAGTCTAGAGCCTACCTTGATGAACTATGACTTAAAACAATATTTCTAATAAAAAAAGGTAATGAACTTGAATAGGAAGTTTTAGGATCAAAACGTCAAGAAACGACTAAGACGTTCGGAGCCTAGTGAAAGTGAACTTGTGTGCCTTCATGTATTTAAAGGCGTTTTCCGAATCGTATAAAAGTCAGAATTAGTGAAAGGTATAAAATATACCTTTGGGTGTATTTAGTGTAAAAACGTTCGGGTACGACTCCCCAAGGACCACCCTAAGGGTCCTTGAGGATGACCCAACATTTAACCGCAAAAGTTGTCAAATTACATTGTGCAACCACGAGGACAAATGACGAGTTGTCGTTTGAATGACGCTCTTTCATTGGGTCTCGGTGGTCCACACATAGAAACCTAACATAAATTCCCCAAGAAAAAGTCTCTGAAGCAAACCACGGATGACCAGGGCGGTGCATGGTGTGGACTACGGTCCGTCGACGTGGATTCGTCGATTGGACCTTGTGTTCACTGCCAAATTTTGGTTAAGTTAGGGGTGATTAGATAATTAGTTAGTTAATAAATAAATGATTAGGGACTTTTTTAGTTACTTAGTTGAGGACTATATAATCCCCCTAAGTCATTAAACTAACCTAACACCTCATAATTCCCGTAACCCAATTAACTCTCACATCTCTTTAGTTTCTCTCAGTATTCTAAGACACCACCGAAGGGGAAGAACAAGAATATACTAGGCCATCAATACACAAGTTTTACTCCATCATTATGCAATAACTCTGAAGATATGGAGGTTATTCACTCTTGGGGCTTTTCTCCAAGAGGCTCTTAAAACTTGGTTTCCAAAGATCTTCAATTTCCATGTTTTCATCCAATTTCATGGGTTTACTTTCATTGTTGAGTTGTATGGTTTAATTTCGATTATTTTTGATTATTTACATATGATTTTATGTGTATTGAAGTATCCCTAAAATTATTGCCCTAAGTCTCTAGAAAGATTCATGAACACCCATTTTCCCCTAACCCTACTTTATGAATTATGTTAATTACGATTGAGAGAGGTTGGAATTGCACATGTTCTTGTTAATTTCCATTATTTGATGATAATGTTTGAGTTAAGGTATAAATATTATGGAATTGAGGGTGAGATCCTTGATGATGTTCTTTGAATCCATAGGTAAGACTTCTAAGATTATCACTACTTTATTATGTTGATGTTGGCCTAAATTGATGTTGTTATTCAGTTGAAGTGTAAATGATGATTGTATGCATATATGATTAGGATTTTAGTATGAGGAATGTGAGATTATGATATGGTTAGGTCATGGAGGATTGAAAGGAATTCTGTTGTGCATCTTATGAATGTTGATTATGATGTAATGTTCTCACTTATTGATTGGGTTTTGATTAAAGGAAGTTCACATCTTAGAACCTAAGATGCTATATAAGGGATTAGTCTCCTAATATAGATTGATAGAATCTAATGTTAAGGAAGATTCTAAATGACTACAAAAAGGGAATATCTAGCTTAACACCGACTGAACTAGATAGTGAGAGGTGTCCCTTCCAATGAGGAAGGTATGTTCACCTAAAGTCTCATGAGGTGGAAATTACAATGATCATATGCATAAAGTGGATTTCTAGCAACAACCTCATAGTTCTTTAGCTACGTGCCTTGTGTGAAACTTAGCTAGTGGATCCAAGTTGACACTATTGTGATGTTTATATGATACCTTGGCAAGTAAGATGCGCTCCTTTCGGAGTGAGGCTTTGACACCGGAATCAATGTTTAGCTCACATGGTCTATTGTCGATTATGGAGATGTTTCCGGAAAGTAAATTGAATGAATGATAGTAAAAGATGCATAATAAATAGGTTGACTGGATCGATATACTTCTGTAGGTAAGTGTATGAGACTTCACATATATATTGCACATGTAGTCCTTGAGGGAATTCCTAAGGTAATATTTCTACATAGTTATGTTACGAAAGAAATGCATTACGTATATTTTATATAATATTGCATACACTTGATATACATGTTGTTGGTTAAGATTGCTATATATGAGATTGTAGGTACTTGACATGAAGTTCTATGATGTAAATATAATGCTTATGGTTCATTGTTAGTTGACTAAGTCTATGTGGAGTTATGGGGCTTTACATACGCATTGTACTAGTTGGCTTGGCTTGGGATTGTGAGTAAGATATTGTTATATGTGATGGAATATTTTCTAAGAATGAATTGATGATTATGACTTCATTAAAATGTGTTGTTGGACTTATATGTATGTTTGGAATGTGCATAAAGGCTTTCAGAGTGACTTAGAATGTTTTGAACAAAATGTCCTTTTTGTCATGTTTCTAAATGTTTTAATTACATATATATTCATACTTAGTACATATGATTTGTACTAACTCATATTCTTTCTATTTCTACAAAAATGTAGGTTTTGTCCATTGAAGAGATTCAAGGACACTCTAAAGAATCTTGGATAAGATCGCCAAGTTGGTGAGTCCTCAAGTCCGAAGATTAAACCTATTACTCTATTACTAGCTATTGATTATGTCTAAGGCAATGTCCATTTCTAATCTTTTGAGAATTTTCTGTAAGTCTATATGAGACATATTGTAAAAGTGTAAGTCATAAGTCCCAAATTTTTTACTTCTATGATAGATGGTTATCTGTGAGACAATAGTAGACCATGTTGATGAATTTGATCATGTTGATAAATGATACGTCTATGTAAGCTTAATATATGGATAAACGAGAAGTCTATGTATACTTAATATGTAATGTTTTTAATCCTTCCATATTTTTCAACCTATGAATTATGATGATGTATGCCAAGGGATTTTTTAGACCTCTATGAGGACGAAGACGCCAATTACAACTAGGGGGTGCTCCCTGATCGTGACACCACTGTTGGAGATGATTCTTCTAAAAGGTTGCAACTTTCATTAACAACCATAACCGTTTGTAAGGTTACAAACTTTCAAATGGTTGTGCGGATTCTGAAAGGTTGCAATCTTTCGGAACCAGTTCCTTTTGTTGTGTGGATTATTTTTCTTCTGCACAAAGATTCTTCGTCTACTTTACTATCGTTGAATGGCTCGCTGACACTAGCGTTTCTTGTTTCGATACGCTGGTGATTGAGATCATTTTATCCTGGAGGACATATTCCAAATCGAACCTCTGATACCAGAGAAGAATAATTTTCTTAAGGGGACAGTGTGCATTTAGTGCGCTTGATCTTTTCCCGTTTTGTTTCTCCAGATTCCAGTATGTTTTACAGATTTTAGGTTTTTAGCAAATTAATTTCAGTTCTTCTATTCTTCACTGATTAATTGAAAAACTTTGATAACTTCGCGTTTCTAAAAAGTTTTTGGTAATCACTATTGTTGTTTTAAACAAAAATTGTTATAAAGCCCTTCAAGGAGAGTTCTTCAAATCTAAAAATCTTAGCAATGAAGTCACTCAACCTCAATACATTCTTCTACAAATAATTACAAACTATCTGTGTAATTAACAAGTTCCAAATTTAAAGATCAAAAATACATCCGTACATTTTTACATTGTGACATTTAACTTGTTGTTAGAACAATTAATCACAAAAGCAAAAGAATAAAAAGATTCTTTTAAAATTTCTATGTGTCAAACACATGAGTTTCACCAGCCATTTAATGTGGTTGTGATGTTTTAAGGGTGTAATAATATGAAATTTAAGCAGTTCAAGGGGGTGATAGGAACCCCATGAAATTGAAATGTAAAGTTTGAAATCTGAAGATCGATTGGGGGGGGGGGGG
>NC_028648.1:47316164-47347142 GCF_001406875.1 Solanum pennellii | reverse complement strand
GGGGGGGCATTTAACTATTTTTCTCAATAAAAGTATATATGATGAAAAAAATATATTAGAGCCCCTCCAATTTGTTTCGCCTAAGTTTCACTTTAGGCCCCTAATGTTGTTGAGTCGGACCTATTTATTTAAATCAATGATACCTAGAATCCTCCAAGAAGGCTTACAAATTTTATTGATCATTTGAATCGCTATCATGGAATCCAACCCAAGTTCTAGAGCCTCGAACAGTTGATTAGAGCACCATGAATACCAAGTAAATTTGCTTGAGCTTCACTACAACTGTTAATGCAGAATTTGGTAGGATATGATTAAACACAAACTTTAAGATCTATAAATCAGCATTGCAATATTATTTCCCTATAAAGTATATCTTATGGACTCTTTTTCTGTTATATAAGTTGGAACATAGATAAAACATTGGTAGTGTTATTAAATATTTATCAAATAAAATTTATTATTATTTTTTAAACTGATTTAAAGGAAAAATATATCGTATAAATTAAAACAAAATTAAGACCAAAAAAAAATTATTTTTAACAGGCCAGATTACTTCATGAATTTGGCACATGATTGCAAAATTACAATAGTTGGAAAAATCTATGAGGATAGATCGAAATGACTTGGAACATTTTTTTATATAAGTATTTAAAAAAAAAATATAACTCTATTCTATATGATCTAGAGATGGAAGATATGGTTGATCATGTGAACCCACGGAACACTACTAGATACGCTCATATGTACAACTCAAATATTGTCGTGGTACAATTTGAATGCTCTATTCAAGTATTATTTTCGAAAATAATACTATCTATATATATACTAAGCGTCTAAGCATTAGTATATGATTGAATGTAAATGTATTAAATAACTAGCTACTCAATGTGTATTTTATCGAGTTTTTTTATGCACTACTAACTATCACACAAGATGTGAGTTATTATGCTGTTTTTTTGTCTAAGTGATGAATTAAGTTAAATTATTTGTTTTACATTGAATTTTATTGAAGATAAAATAAAAATAGCAACATGGTATTTTCTTTTTCGTAAAAAAATAGTCAACTGATAAAGACAAAAACCCATGACCTACGATTTGTCTCAATTTATTAAAACAATAAGTCTCTACCATTATTCAGATTATAAACATTTGAAATTTAGGAACTAACTCTAATCTCTAACTTCAACAATCTATGCAGACTATTGAACCCTCTTCAATAGACAATATTTTTCTTTGATGTGAACCACTTTTAATTTGCTTGTTTAGATCATTATTTGTACAACAATGTAGTGTTTTATTAGTAATATACATAAACTACAATTTGTCGTAGGGTTAATAAATAATGTTTTCAAGTTGTTTTAGAACAAATTTGTGTGTTTTTATTGATCATATGCTGATATATTTTCATATATAAGAAAAAAGTGAAGAACATGAAAAGTATCGTAAGACTATGAGGTAGTTGAAGAAGAACTGACTTCATTCGAGAGAAAATTGAGGCATACATATAATATATGATGACGATCAATAAACTTTGGGCTTCTTATAATGCTCAACTACACTTCATCCAATTCTAAGTGTAGGCAGTCGCAATCCAGTATAAATCCAATGAGAGTTGAGGCGGAACTCACAGGGAGTGATACATAATAGAATTCAATTAAGAAGTAAAGAAAGTGTTTTATTGAAACCAATTAAATTAAATGCCATGGTTCGACAATAAATGGCAGATGGGGGGGATTAGGTTTGTCAAGTAACAACTTTAAAAACTACGGAAACAGGGGACTAATCAAGTAGAGAGGGATCTTTGGGGATGTGATCGAATAATTTCAAATTTATCTATACGAGTGATTATGAATTATTGAAATTCATTGAGTCTTAGTGGGTAGGATAGATTGTAGATGTAATAACCATCTCTAGATCGACCATTACGATTCAAGGGAGTTCTCTTGAACCTCGACAAACATAACAATGTCAACAACCTAAAACCTTAATTATTCTATCCTCTATCGCTAGATTGGTAGGATCAAATTTTGATTCACTTACTCTAGAAAAATCAACGATAACCCAATCACTACAATTATCTATCGATAACATTATTTCTAAAACCTCTTTCTCAAGAAAGCCCAAAATACGAAGTTAGTATTGCATATGCAACTACAATTCATAGATTGAAACACAACTATCAAGCAAACTAACTTCAAAACAACATTTAATCAGTAACTATCACCACACATAAGCTAATTCGGACAATTAATCAAAAAATCACATCCCGAAGAATGAGAGTTTTAGTCGCACATTATAAAAACCAAGAAAAAATTACCAACTATGTTTTCCATGAGCTAGGTAATGAATTCCAAGTCTTTACAATGCTTCAAATCAACTAAAATTCAAAACCCACTTGAAATTTCTACTGAAAACTCCAAGAACGATTCTTGGAATCAAAAGAGCAACGTAAAAACTCTCAAACACTCATAGAAATCGGTCACATCTTTCGGAACTAGAAGCACTCATAAAATATTTAATATTTTTGCATTCATACTCTTCCAAATTTTGGTCTTGTAAGCCAATCAGAAGAATAAGCCGTCCATCTCCAACCAATTTAGTGATGTGCCAAGTGTCTCGCTCCATCGCCTTCTTGACTTGCCTCAACACCATTGGACTTCTGTAACTTTAGGCGATCACAATCGTTGTCGTGGTCTATTTGAAGGTTCACTAGTGGCCCTTTTCAATCACCACGTTGGCTATTTTCCCCAGGGTTGGCATATTGTAACATTTGGCGAGATGAAGGATCACTCGGCGGTTTGCCGAGTGGTCTTGGTGATCACCAGAATAGCCTTCCTTCAAATTCTTCAACTGTTTCACTCCTATTCGCCCGGTAATGTCCATGCTTTGCTCCTTTTTCTTTATTTTTGCAAATCAATACTGTAATATCAATTTAGAGAATAAATTAGGCGTTGAGGACATTAAAACTAGGAATATCAAGCCCTAAATGAGTGAAGATCCCTGACTTATCACTCCCATATGAATGATGTATTTGAACGAAAATAACATGAGGTTTTATAGAGAGACCCAAACGATAATATCCACTTCGGAAAATGGCCAATATTGTAGCATTTTATATCGTAACACCCCAGAATCTATTCGGCTAAACTTGAGCTTTATGTGAGGGTTCTAGAGCTTGACATGAGGTTTAGAGTCCTTGGAATGACTTCCCATACTTATAATGAAGGTTTAGGGTTGAAACATCAAGGCCTGACTCCCCCAGTACCACCCAAGGGTCCTTGAAGAGTCCCTAGAAAACTACCCTATAATCTATCTCAAGGTAGCATACCCACGAGGGGACTCATGCCCGTAGGGGGTTCCGCACCTTGTGGGTAAGGACCCACAGATAAATACCTGCAGAAACTCACCCACGCTTGACCCGCAAGGATTCTGGGTGGCCTCACGACCCATTAGTGTGGTCTCGTCGGTTAAGGCGGTGGGGTGTGTGGGGGCTTAAGTTAGTTATGTGATTGGTTAAGTAAGTGGTGTCGTTTTAACTTACTTTAGACCAACTATTTAAGGACTTCAAACTAACCAACTATTTAAGGACTTCAAACTCTTACTTCAGTAATCCTGAATCGTTTTTCTAATTCTCCAAAAGAAACCAAATTTCCCTTTAAAAAATCCTCTCTCTTGAAAATTCTAAAATGAAGAAGGGTCAAAGCTAAGTCAAATTCCTCCATTGTTGCAAGCTTTTGTAAGGATTTATAATCAAGGTATTTTCATTCCTTAATCCATGGATTACTTTCTCCGACGGAGCCCCATACACTCTCTATTAAAAAGTTAGACATCCCTAAAAGCTACAGTTTGGACTCGAAGTCAAGAATTCTTTTTAAAGATGACTCTAATGATTTAATTACTTTAAATTATGACTGAATTGTTGATTTTTTATTATGGTTTTATGATGAAATTTCCCATGAATCCATGATAATCCCCATAGTCTCAATTTAAATGTCTCTGATGCGGGTGAATTGTATAGGGATATTTATTATGAGCTTATGGTTGTAGTAGTTGAGTTTCTTGAGTAATGTTATTATCCACGTCTGTTTTAGTAATCCTAGAGGTAGTTGATTGAATGTGATCCTTTATCATTTAAGGGTAAGTATGAGAATTATGTATGGTTATGATGTAGTTGTTGTGTTGTTGAAAGATCTTCTTATACACCTATATATGAATATGATGATTCTAAGGTTGAATGTCAATTCTCACCTATTGAATCCAGAAGCTATAGCAGGAGTTGTGTTGGATTGAGTGTCAAGACATTTTTCCCATTAACATGAACTTAAGTTAATAATTAAGGTTTAACGACCAAAATCGTTGTTATTTAGATAGGGTAAGGAGGCATAAAAATTATTAACACTGTACCGCTATAAAGGGAATGATGTAGCTGGTACAGTAGCACTACAACGACAACTTACCCTGCTAAAGCGGGATTGGCGAGACAGAATGTCAATTTTCAAGAAAACTTTATTTTCCATCTTTCCAAAAATAAGCTATAGATCATAAATTACCGTAGAAACCTAGAAAAGTTATTTCAAGTTAGGAAAACGAGCAAAGGGAGCTTTTTAGCATTGGGATAGCAGAATCTTGTGAAATCTTGGACAAATTCACCATAGCAAATAGAAGCTGGAAACAAAATCAAAACTCCATACAAATTGCTTGGCTCCCCGGTAGGTTAGGTTTTATACATTGAGTAGTTGTAAATTCATGCTTACTATGTAATATATGAGTTCAACACTATGAGGTATGTGTAGACCCTCGTGCACAAAGTAAATTCCATGGAAATTTGCTATAATTTAACGTTTATGGGGTAAGTGTCATGTTAAGACTATATACGGTCGAGGTGCTTATTTAATTCTTGAATGGGTTTCTAGTTATGTTATGGTACCGATAATATAATGGATTTTGAAATATACTATTTTTTAACGTTGTAGTGATGATTGTGATAAAGAGTTGTAGTTAGCTTAATGAAAACTAGTAAAGAAACATAACGAAGAACTACGATTTGACTTGTGTATTTACGGAATAAGAAATTGAGGGAACCCATGTGTAATTAAGCATGTGACTAGGTGAGGGTTGTGAATCTATGAAGGTGTGATATATACTTACTTTAATGCATTGTGATACTTGTATATGTATGCATGTTTCAATAATAGTCTAAGATGTTGAAACGAGATATGTGAATTATCAATACTAGAAAAGTTTTGCTGAGATGTGTGATTTTGATCTGTTATTGTGACGTGTTATTGGGATCGGATTGCCATTTTCTGGCATACTATCTTGGAACGGATTGCCATATTTTTGCATACTAACTTTGATAGTTTCCATGTTCTGACATAAAATTTTAAATGGATTGCCACATCCCACCATAAAAATTGGATCATATCACCACGTTTTGACATGGTAACAGTTTGACTTTGGGTCTGTGAGAGGGCAAACTACTTGTGATAAAATGCGTACGATGAAATATGTTATACTCAACATGGTTAGTATGTGTATGTTATCATTTATTGGAACCTTAAAGGGGATAGTGGTACTTGTAGTACAAAATGTGACTAGTATGTTTAATCTATGATCTAGTTGAACCTTAAGGGTGGTAGTGGTACTTGCACTACACAATGTGGCTAGTATGTTTAAGCTATGATCTAATGGAACCTTAAGAGTGATAGTGGTACTTGTAGTATACAATGTGGCTAGCATAGTAAAGCTATGAACTAATAGAGTATAAAGGATGGTAGGGGTATTTCTAGTATACATAGAGGTTAGCGTATTTAAGTTGTAGCCTCGTAGGAAAAAGATAGGTGGTAATTGGAAGGCATTCTAACTAAAGTCTAAGGGTGGAGAAACGAGGGGTCTAGACATGATATTTTATTGTTCAGTTCATATATTATGAGGGGCGCGTTTGGTTGATTGATGATTCCTATCAGTACGTGTGGTTGTACTAATGCTACTCTTTCTATATCATTTGACATAGTCTGGATGCATGTTGATGATGTTTCCTTAGGTGAAGATGAAGAAGTCCTCCAGCAACGTTGACTTTTCATTCTGCATGTTGGAAAGTGTGTCATTTATTTAATATGATCTATCATTCTCTTAGTGGCCCTTGTACTTGTCAGACTAGGTCATTGCGAATTGGTAAACTATTTTGTATAATTTAGTAAAGTTGTATTTCAAATTGGTTAACTCATAAACATCCTTAGCATGCCTTCATTTTCTTTGAATTCCGCATGTTTTCTAGTTGTTGGGTTATGGGGTTTCTCCTATGTAGGTGGTAGAGTAGTTGCTTGCACGACTCGATGGGTTTGAGTCGTGACATGAGGGTAGTCATGGTATGTTCTTTTATGTTATGATGATCTATGTAAAGAATATGGTACAACTATGTTGTTAAGTATGTTTAATACGAGGACTACTTGTATAATGTATGATTAGTTTTGATTTTAGCTTGGAAGGCATACCTATACATATATGACTAACGGTGGAGGTTCCTTCTCTATGAAAATTATGTGAAGGATGAGATACAAAGATGGTAATAATGATTATGTAAAGGTATAAATGTTGACTATGTATATTGACTAAGATTTATGATGACTAATGCTTACATTATGTCTATGTTGGAGACTATACTTATGAATATGTTGTTGTCTTTTATGATTATGGTATATGTCTGTTGTTTACTAACCCTTATGTTATGTTCTTATCCTAGATATCATATTTATTGCTTTTGTACTAATGCATACTCTTTCTAAAATTCTCATCAAATGTAGGGTTCGCCAATTTGAGATCCACCGCTGAGGCTAGGTTCTTATTAGGAGCAAGGATTTGAAGATTAGTGAGTCCTCATAGCGTCGAGTATAAAACCATAATTTCCTTTATGTGTTTCTTTTATGCTTCGACTTTTTTATGGGTTTTGTCTAAAAAATTATTCAAGATGGTTATAGATGATTTCAGAAGAAGTATTATGTACTTCTGCTTGATGGATAAAGATTTAAAATTTCCTTAATTTTCAATTATAATATGTCATGATATGCTAAGGGATTATAAAGTACCCCCTTAGGGGTCAAGTATGCTACGTTATATCTAGGGTGTACCCCTGGGTCATGAAAATACTGGGACAAAACACTATATTATACTTGTTATTCTCTATACGCTTTATTTGAACCAAGTACTCACATCAATGGAGTCACGCGTCGAGCCAACATTATGGATGCAACTGACACTTGATAACCATTAATGACCCCAAATGAACGTTGGCCTTTCTAAAACTCTCAGAGAACGACATGGTCAACATCATATGAACTCAAAAGTAAAACCATACTCAAAATCTCAAAATAGATACTCAGAATATTTTAAACAAAACATTCGATTAGCCAAAAAAAGAAAACTCAAGTATGGACATTAACAATGTAAATGAAATAGACTACTCAAACCTTTACTATGTATAAAGACTCTACTAACATAGATGGGTGTCCGGTCAAGACCACCACATCCTAATTACAAAATTGATAAAGTAACTCAATGTGAAGCCCTCAAAAAAAGCAAAGAAGTCAGCAAATCTGCATTATGAAACAATGCAGGTTAAATGACATCAATACATTGAATGTCCGAGAATGTAAGATGAAATCTCAAACATGCATAAGTTTTAACAGGAATTGGGAAAACATACTTACGTCATCTAATTTCAATAAAACATAACCTCAACCTCAACTCCTTTAAATTCGAAAGCAATGACAATGATGCGGTCTAAATAAAAGCTTTTAAAGCAGTAGATAACAACTTAATGTGTTGAAAAATATAATAATAACTTGGTTTGTAAATAAAAATACAAAATAACTAAATTTTGGAGATTCTCGAACCGACAACAATTACTCTGAGTTTTGTGATGAATCGGTATCTCGCTCACTCTTCCAGAATTGTCCTATACTTTGCCGGAGTATAAGACATCCTCCACTATGTGGATCCAATAATGTATGCTTAAAAATTAATAAGGAATAACCTAAAAAGTAATACCCTTTCTACCCACGTTTACTACATGGTTTATGAGGACTTAAAGTTGTATGAACTCACCTATATAACGGTGCTCAATACTACTCTAAAAAATATGCTCAGCTCATATGGTTAAAAATATTTTCTCATCCCCAAACCTTGATATTATAACTCAAAATATTCTCTTAAAAGATATTTATACTCAAACTCATGAACTCATCAGAAATCTGGGTTTCCTTATTTTAAATGTGAAACATTAACTCTTGGAAATACATAGTTCTCATAAATTCATTTTGAAAAACGCAATTCTACTCATCCATATACTCAAGTCTTAAAACAAGTTATAAAAGTTTGCAAAACACTTAATGACTCTTTAGAACTCAAGACTTTAGTCGTAGTTCTACCTTGAAATTGAATTATGAATTTAAGGGTTATAATTCATGTTATGAAGGATTTATCTATATTTAGATGGTTTTTAGAATAGTTAGAAAAATAAAATAGTGAAGGTATACTTTGAAAGAACTCACACAGAGGAAACCCCTAAAAAAAGGTCGAACCTGCAGAGGGAACTTTATGGTGCACTTTTGTCACGGTGCGCCAACATCCTGCCTTGGAAACCCGATGGAATTTATTTCTCATTTTTTGACCTGAATTTGCCTAGAATCGATTGTTTTCCTCAGATTTTCCTCATATTTAATTACCTAATTAAAGTACAAAAGAATCTAAAACCACGTTTAACTATAGAAATCCTCACATCAATGTTCATCAAACTTCGTAAACAAAGAAATAAGAATAAAACCTCAAGACAAAAAGTGGATGAAATTTAAATGATCAGCGTGTTGGTAAATGACCCCAGTACTATGAAAACTTACATATCTCTATTTAGAGAAAAGAATCCTCAATTCGCAAAAGAATCTTGATTGTTCTTCCTTTTCCCCTCTTTTCAAATTTTTAAATATATCCTATAGCCCTAAGCGTAATTTAGGATTATGAAAACTAAATCAAGTAAGTACAAACCCCTAAATTATTAATAAAAAACGTTTGAAGCTGAAGGGGTAAGGAAAAGACCAAAATAACCCTCATAAATTCTGGTTACTTCCCTTAACTAGATAGGTTGACTTCAAAACAGTGTATCTCCCTCTTCCGAACTTGAAATTTTTAAAAAAAATTCGGCGGCGTCGGAATAAAGATACAACGACCTTTCATTTGATATCTTATAGGTCACCTAACCCGTTTTGTACTGAAAGTTATGGTCGTTTGAAGTTGACCCAAACTCATAGCTTAAGTTTAACTTGCAAAATTCTTGATTAGGCTCTTTCTAAATTTAGCTCTCACTAAGGTGTGATATTACAATATCTACACCTTGGTAGCATTCGTTCTCGAATAAGATTACTCTATGTAATAATGAGGGTGGAACTATCTACACCCAACTCAAAAACCCTATAAAAAAGGAATTAAAATTAAACATTTCATCTTAAAGGCTACTAAGAAAAGAATTAGTACCTTGGTTTGACGCTTCTCCGAAAGCAAAGACATGTGGGTATCTCTTTTTCATATCCTCCTCAGCCTCCCAAGTAGCCTCCTCAACAAAATGTTCCTCAATAAGACCTTGACTGATGCGACCTCCTTGGTCCTCAACTCGCGAACCTGACAACCTAGGATCTTAACAAGTACATCCTCATAAGATAGGTTTTCCTTAGTACCAATATTTTCAGTCAGTACTATACTTTAATGAATGTCGATACACTTCTTCAACATTGACATGTGAAACACTAGAGAGATTGTTGCTAAAACTGGGGGTAGTTCCAACTCATAAGCTACCTTTCCAATTATCTTGTATATCCTATAAGGACCAATATACAGGGAACAAAGATTCCTCTTCTTACAAAATCTCATAAAACTCTTCATGGGTGAAACCTTCAAAATAAACCCAGTCATCCACCTAGAAATCTAGGAATCTTCTCCTAAAATCATGACAATACACTATTTTTAACCTCTCATGAATAATATTACTTTCTTCATAGCTTGATGAACTATGTCTGGTCTAATCGAACAAGCTTCACCAACCTCAGACCATCCAATAGAAGATCTGTTTCTTCTCCCATAAAGAGCATCATAAAGAGTCATTTGGAAGATAGATTTATAACTGTTTTTATCCGAAAACTTTATGAGAGGTCATTGATCATCCCAATTACCTTTAAAATCAATCAAACAATCCCCCAACATATACTCCTAAGTGTAAATCGTGCTGTCAGTTTTACCATAAGTTTGATGATGGAAAACAATACTCAAGGTTTCCTTGGAACCCAAACCGTTTTGGAAAGACTTGTAAAATTGAGTAGGCAATTGCACACCCTTATATGAAATGATTGACACTGGAACTCCATGAAGTCTAACCAACTCATTAATATATAACATGGAATAATCCTCTGCTCAATAGGTTGTATTTACATGCAAAAATTGCATTTATTTAGTCATCCGATCTACAGTCAGCCAAATAGATTTATTTTTCCTGCAAGACCGTGGCAAAACCAGTGGTGAAATCCAAATTGATCATCTCCCACTTCTATTTCAGAATATCTATAATCTATGACATACCACGAGCCTGTGATGCTTTAGCTTACCTTTTTTAAAATTCAGGCATTTACCAACGAATTCTGCAACACATTTCTTCATGCTACTTCACAAACAGAATTCTCTCAAATCGTGAAACGTTTTTTTTAACTAGGGTGAATCAAATATCAGTATCTATGAGGCTTTTTCATGATCCTCTATTGGATTTCATCCACCTTTGGTACAGACAATCTACCTTGATACCTCAACACATCATCTCCCCCTTGTTAAAAGCCATCATTTTTTGCGTATGAACATTTTGCATCAAATCAAGCATAATTGGGTCTTTCTATTGGTTCTTTTCAATTCATAAACTATTGATGATTCACCCCTATTCATCATCACTACTCATTGAAATCCAAAAAATAGACTCAGAATTGTGAAAGTTTGTGCACGTCCTTGTCTAATTCCTTCTTTTCTTTCACAACAAGGGTTGTACTTCCGATAGATAACATTCTCAATGCATCAGCAACAACATTAGCCTTTCTGGGTGGTATAGAATAGTCATGTCATAATCCTTGAGTAAATCCAACTATCTTCTTTGTCTGAGATTAAGCTCTTTCTAACTAAACACAAACTAAAGACTCTTATGATCGGTGAATATATTTGTTTGAACACCATAAATATATTAGAGCAATAAACTCTAGATCATGAGTTGGGTAATTCCTCTTTTGTATAGTAAAAGTTTTCTTGAAGCATAAGATGCAAATTTTCCATTATGAATCAATAAACAACTCAGTCCAACTTTTCACGTATCACAATATACCATAAGGCCTTGTGTACCCTCTGGGAAGGTGAACAGTAGGGCAGTAGTCAACCTAGTTTTTGATTCCAGAATTCTCTTCACACAATCTTCAAAATATTGAAACTTTGTTGTTTTCTAAGTCAACTTATTCAATGGAGATGAAATATATATAAAAAAAACCCTCGACAAACCTCCTATAGTAACAAGCCTATCCCAATAAACTATTAATATAACTCCGAGATATTGGTGTGGGCGAGTTCTGCACTATAACGACCCTAAAAATGAAATAGTGAAACTAGAGCGCAGCGTGTGTGCATTTGAGTTTAATGTGAAATTTGGCGTGTTTGATGTTGTTGTATGTTATCCCAATCCATGGTTGATGTTTTTAATGGTGAGAAGTCAATGTAAGACCCCCCAAGGACCACCCCAAGGTTCCTTAAGGAGGACCCTATGTCTAAACCCGAAGACTACAATGGAATATACCAAGTTGGTAGAAACTTGTGAACCACATATAGTAGATTGATCATCGGCTTGTGGTCTTTCTCCATGGGTCGAGGACCCAGAAACTCTGCCACAGAACCAAATCATGGATGCACAACACGAGGCATCAACCTATCCATAGTTGGTGGATGTGTAGCGAACGTTTGAGACCTAGTTTATTGTGTGGTCTCGACCAAGCTAGGGTTGAATTAGTGAATTCACCCAAGTACTGTTATGTGTATCAATGATTAATTTTGATATTTTAATAGTATTAAATGTGTTAAAACCTACTTTAGACTTAATTATTTTGAAAACGCCAAAGTTAGAAACCTCTCTTCTTTAAAACTTTCTATTAAAGAAGCTCCATTAGAAGTGAAGAACTCAAGGTTCCAATTCTTCATGTTTCAAGGGATTTTCGTGGAATCTTAAAGTATAAGGAAATATGATCCCTCATCTAGGGATTTAATCGATCCCTAGATTAAATTTCCAATGTATTCAAGTTTAAGAGAAACACCAATTTTTCTTAATCTCGTAGGTTCCTCCATCAAATGATTTCGAAGTATTTTTAATGGCATTGTATGATTGAATTAGTATTTTATTGATGATTTAAGATGAAAATATCTATGAACTCGTGATTCCTCTAAATTTTTAATTATTCCTTTAAGAAATAGGTTATTTATAATGAAATAATGTTGATGAATTAGGCCTAAATTGATTTAAATTATTGTATTGTATCATCATTTTGTGTAATCATGGATAGTTATTGTTGTATTGATGCACTGATGTATTGGTGTGTTGGTGAGTTGAGATTTAAGGCCTTGAAGGAAAATTGTGATCAATCTCTTGTTGAATTAGAGTTGTGAATCTTCTGTTGATCCATTTGAAAAGTGGAGGTGCTTATTTACTAGTTATGTGAATGTGAATTCAATGAATTTAAAGGTGTCAAGTCTTGAAGTATATATACATATGATTTCAATCATAGAATGATCATCTTGCATGGAATGTCAAGGTGTTGTGAATAAAAGTATATTCTCACATATACACACACACTCATGAATGAATAACGAATTTAGTTCTATACTACTGCCAATGAAGAAGTGTTAATTGAAAGGATTTTCTCAATTGTTCACTAATCAATGAAGTTGGGGTTGGAGATGGTTGACCTCGTGCAAGTTGAGACACTATCTAGTAACAATCTCTGTATCCCTTTTCAATGAATAAATGTGGGATTTGAGATGGATGCTCATAAGTTAGCCGATGCTGGGTGTCTAGTAACAATCTAAATGTATCTTTAGCTTCCCAATGAATGAATGTATATTGGGTTGGGATGATACACACACGTTAGTTGAGGTAGGTATTTAGTAGCAATCACTATCCCTTTTAATGAATGGTGAGTTTCAGATGGATACCCATATGTTAGTTGAGGTGAGGTATCTATAGCAATATCGTATCCCTAATGAGCAAATGTAATGAATGTGAAATACTCAGTAGGGAATAATTCTAAGCACCAAGTAGATACTGATATGAGATGGAAAGTCTCACGTGAGTTGAGACGAGGTTTCTAGTGGTAATGTCTTGATATGGATGCCCTCACATTGAGGCGGGGTATCTTGTAGAAATCTCCCTATCTCACAACTATGTGCCCACATAAGTCTATATATTGTGGGTCCACTTAAGCTAGAAAGAATGACCCAACATTAGGCAGGTATACCTTATCAAGTGAGGGTGACATTGACATTCCATGATTTGAGCACATGGTCTATGATTAATAGTTTGCCCTCACAAAGAATGTTAATGAACTATATCTTTTTAAGTACGTATTACATAGTGTGGGTGGTGGAATGGGACGTCATCTATGCATTACACAAGTAGGCATACGAGAGAGGTCATAGTGTGTTCCTTATAATGCTAATAAAATGAATGGGCTCTTATAATTATCCTTTAATGATGTTGATCTAAAGTCTAATGAATAAATGTGTTCCTAATGTAATGAAAGCTAATGAATAATGTTGACTCTTAAATTCTTATGTTCTTAATGTAAAGATGCATTCTATACTTGGATTGTATCATGAGATATTTTATTTTCACGAATTATTGTGTATGAATGTGCCTTTTCTATGATGACTTCAAGGAAGTACTTAGTGTGAGTAGTAGTATGAGATGATACTTGCACATTTCACAAGTATGACTTAGAGTCGTCTTAGATATTGGTCTTAATGTGATTCGTGTGATGTTTATTTCTCTTAATTTTTTGTTGTGTAAAGTTAACAGATGGATAGTAAGTTCACTTTTGGTAAATTTAAAATGGTATATATAGACATATATAATTGAGTTCAAAAGTGAAAGATGTGACTTGTATGTTTGTTGTGACTTATATTATGCCTCTATTGTTCAATGTTCATGAAGTTTTACCAAATGGCATAAAAACATGAGTTTCAACAAAATGCCTATTTTAGAATATTTTTTCATGGTCATCATACTTAGTTCGTAATTGTGCGAACACCATCTTCTTCATGTTTTTACTACTAGTGTAGATTGTTGTAACTAGTGGATTCTATAGCTGAAGGCTTGCATTTCTATTCCTTCAAGATTTGGTAAGTCCTCAAGGATTCGAGGACAAAGAACTCTTATATTTATTTTTTTATGTAATAGACATTTAGTAGTTTCTTTTTCAATTGTAAAGGGTCGTGTCCCCTATGATGTTTTGAGATTGTGTTTAAGATTTCCATGTGATACTTTAGTATTTCGCTGCTTTATAAATGAGTTTTTGGTTATTGATTTTATTGAGGAAATTTTTAATTCTGCACTATTTTTATTATCTATGTGATGAATGAACTCTAAGAGGCTTGTACCAGACCCCTTCACGGTTAAGTACACCGTGTTACGACTAGGGGGTGCTCTCGGATCGTGACATGAAATCCCTCTATACTCCGAGTGTCAAATCGGATCCCATCACTAGAAAAAATCACGCCTACAAACGCCATATACTCAAGAAAATCTCACATTTAGATAATTCAACATTCAACGCCCTATTTCAGAGGGTTTCGAGAAACACCCTAAGACGGCTAGTATGCTCTTCACCATTCCTCGAATAAATTAGAATTCCATCGATGAATACCGTAACGAACGTAACAAGATAATTCTTAAAGAATTTATTCATAAAAATCACAAAAGTTGCATGGAGCATTAGTCAAACCAAATGACATGATAAGAAATTCATAATGAGGGTAAGGGGTACTGAAAGTTGTCTTAGGGATTTCACTTTCTCTTACACTCAACTGATGATAGCCTGATCTGAACATATCTTAAAAAACAAGTGGCACCCTAAAGTTAATCAAGAGGATCATCAATCGTCGAAAACGATACTTACTCTTTACAGTGACCTTTTTCAATTTGTGGTAATTAATATGCATCCTAAGTGAACTGTTTTCTACCATCATGAATAAGACTGGAGCGCCAAAGATTAGACATTTGGTCGAATGATACTTTTATCAATAAGGTATTTCAACAGATCTTTTAACTCTTTCAACTCAGTTGGAGCCATTTTATATAGCAGAATAGAGATAGGACGAGTATTAGGAAGAAATATCAATAACAACGTCTATCTCTTTTAGGGAGACTCTGGGAAGATAATTTCAAAAGACCTTTGGAAGCTCACTCATGACTGGAACTGACTTACTAGGTGGTGTTTCAATATTTATGTCATTTAACTCGGACTAAGTGATAAATTCACCCCTTGGAACTAAGTAATAAATTCACCCCTTGGAACTAACTTTCTCACCATAAGGTACAAAATAAAACGACCCTTAAGCGTTGTCGACTAATCTTCCACTCTTTAACTCACTAAATAGGACATTGGAATTTAACTACTCGATATCTACAATCAACTAAGTCAAACAAGCATGAAGTCAATCCATACCTAAAATGAAATCAAATTCATCATATCTTGCTCAACTACCTCAGCCATGGTGTCCTTGTTATTTATGAAATGAAACAATCACAATAAAATCTCGAAGCTAGAATAGACTCATCAAAATTGTGGAAACGCTGAAGGTCTTAAGAAGTTGCTAAATATTAATATTAAAATTCATAGCATTATATGTAGTCACGAAAGATAGACTCCCTCCTCGATTAAGCAATGCATATAAATCAAAAGCAAAGACTTTGATCATGCCAATAAACACATTTGGAAAATTTTCTTGCTCTTTTTGAATACTGATAGAATACAGATGGTTTGCTCTTCCGCTTGTCCTTGAAGTAGATCCTCTAGGTGCAACTCTATATAGTGTAGCCGCTGAAGTAGATTGAGCTCTATCTCCCTCATTACCACCATCCTCTATGTTCCTAGGGCACTGTTTCATGAAGTGACCATTGTGACCACATATAAGCAACTTGTGGAGCCATCCCGATAGGCTCCTGGTTTTTTTCCTACCACATACCTATTTGTGCCACACTACCTTGAGACTGTGCAGGTCTAACTATGATATTCTGCGAATTATAATTTTTAAACTCACCTCTATTCCTTGGCTCATATGATCTAGTAGATGAAGGAGCATTTCCATTTGGATTTTGTTGAAAGGATTATTGGTTTGCATTATTCTTTATTTCCCGTAATCATTTCCTGTTTTCTTAGACTTCTTCTTATGGAGCTTGTCCCTATCTCTAAACTTGTCTTCCTCAACTTGTTGCACATGGATCATTAAATTTTCTATGTTCATGTCCCATATCAAAATCACATCCTTATCCTCTTTGGTGATCAAATGAGACAACACAAACACAAACAAACTTATCTTGCTCCTCATATCAGCAATCATTTTTGGAGAATGATGAGACAATTGGGTGAACTTGAGGTTGTACTCATGCAGACTCATGGATTCTTGCTTAAGAGTGATGAATTCTCTTACCTTCGCCTCCCTTAGCACATGGGGAAAGAAATGCCCCAAAAAGGCCTCTTCGAACACAAGCTAGCTCACAATTAGTGCATTCTCAACCTTACTTCTCTTCCATTGATCAAACTATGATCTAACAACACCCTTAAGTTGGTATGCAACTAGTTTAACACGCTCAGCATCTGGAACATGCATCACCTCAAAAACACTCTATAACTCTGCCACAAAGATCTCTGGATCCTCAGTAACACTTGAAGTGGTGAAATCTTGAGGATTCATCCTTGAAAATTCATGCATTCTTGATATATCAGCCACATCTTTTCGATTCCTCTTTGTTGTCCAGCTTGGTAAACATCCAAATAGCATCCCGAAACTCAGCGTTAGTGATCTCTTTTGGGTTGCATTTCTGGTGCATTAGATACCCTTTGATCTTGGTGATTAGCATACCTCCTAGCGGGACGACCTTGAACAATACTTCGTGAGGGCATGAATGAAATGTATGCACACACACAAATAAGGAAGAAACTTTATAGAGTTAAGATCTATTAGATAAAAGAATGTGAAGTAACTGAGATAGTTCCTAAATGTTTCAGCCTTCAAAATATAGATGTTGCGCGCTTTACACTGATAATAGGGAATCAACAAACACAACTTCAAAGACACCCTATGACTATTGAAATTGGTGCTATAATACCAAGTTTCTCATGCGTCGAGCCTACACCCTGGTTGTGACAGGAACTTAAGAAACAATGTTGGCCCCAAGTTAACCCTTAACCTTGCTTAACTCTGAGTGGAAGATTTACTCAACAACATATGAACTCAAAAGTAAAACTATATAAAAATTCTCAAAATTGATACTCAAAATATTTTTAATAAAAATTCAGTGGCTACAAGAGGTAACTAAGTCTAGAAAATCAAAAATTAAAGTGAAATAGATTTCTTAAACCACTATTGTCGATGAAGCCTCTATTAACTAAGATGGACATCCGGAAGTTCCCACGACATCCTGATAATAAAAAGAAATGTGTAAACACAATGTGAAACCCTCTGAAAAGCAAGGAGGCTCACCAAATCAAGCTGGAACTCAAATGGATCAACGAAAATTAGTTGTTGATCTTGATTACCTGTATTTGCATCATGAAACCATGCAATCTAAATGGCATCAATACATTGAATGTATGAGCGTGTAAGGGAAATGAAAAAATATGACATAAGCTTGTACTGAAACTAGATAAACATACTTGCCTCATCTCAATTCAACCTCAACTCATTTTAATATAATATCAATGACAGTAATGCACTCTATATATAAGCTTTTAAATAGTAGATTACAAGTCAATTTTTATATAAAAATACAACATCACTCAATTTGGGAGATTCTCTAAGCGACAACCATCACTATGAGATGTATGATTATATAACATCTCGACCGCGCTGCCACAACTTTCCTATACCTTGCAAGAGTATAAGAACTCCTTAACTAAGTGCATACACTATGTTATGCTTAAAAACCAATAAGGAATTATCTAAAAAGTATGACCCTTTCTACCTACGTTGGCTACATGGTATATCAGGACTTTGAGTTGTATGAATTAATCCACATATTAGTGGTCAACACTACTCCAAAAAATATACCCATTTCATATATATAAAAATATTTCATAATCCTCAAAATTTCAGATTATTACTCAAAAGATTCTCTTAAAAGAGATTATACTTAAAACTCTCCATGAACTCATTTGGAAATCAAAGTTTCCTTCTAATTTGAAATGTGAACACCTTTACTCTTGGGAATACTTAGATCCCATATAATCATTTTGAAAAATGAAACTCAACTTTACTCATCCCCATACTCAAGAACTAAAGTCATAAAAACAAGTTTAAAAAGTTTACAGCAGTCTTCTCAAATGACTTGAAAGAAATCTCAAGAATTTACTCATAACTTTACCTTGGATTTGAATTATGAATTCAATGGTTATAATCAGTATTATGAAGGATTTTTCAATATTTATGTAATGGTCCGAGCCTACACCCTGGGCGGGAATGGCACTCGGTGACCATTGTTGTCCTTGAGTGAAGCCTAGTCTTGGCGTACTTAACACAGCGGAAGACTAAACTCATCTCAGATATAGAAATAAAAGTAGTCTTATAAAATAACTTAGATACCTGCCTTGGCCAAAATGACACGTAAGTCTACACATTTGAACATATGAAATTATAAAATAAAAGAGACTCCAAAACTTAATTACTAACTATCTACAAAGTCTCTAAACTGAATGAGATGGATGTTGGGACAGACCCTACAAAATCCTAATGAACTAAACTAGTAAAGCAATAAAAAGGATGTCTTTTGGAATGCAAGGAGACTCACCAACTAACTCTAGAGAGTTCTATGGGATAAACGATGTGCTGCGTGATAATCCTAGTTACTTGCATCTGCATCATAAAACAGTGCAAGCCAACTGGCATCAGTACATTAAATGTACGAGTATGCGAGTTGGAATACTATACAACGACTTAATCTAGACGGGAATAAGATGAACTTACCTTTGGTCTATTCAACTCAAGAATATGTTCAACTCAAAGTATGAACACATTATATATATGTAAATCTTGTAAAACCATTAAACAACTTAGTTCGTTAAAGAAATGCAATAACAAACTCAACATAACTTATATATGAAAGAAATATAACTTTTGTGGGATTTTCTATAACCGACAATCATCACTTGATCCGAAGTGATGATATAATGTTTTACCTCATGCTGCCGAGGATCATGCTATACCTTGCCATCGGTATAGGAACTTTCTCAACTTAGTGGATCCACTAGCTTGACTACGTGATCATCTATAAAGTATGACCGGTTAATAACCATGATGGCTTCATGGTTTACATGGAGACTTAAGTTAATATGAACTCGCATCCCCACATCGGTGCTCTATAGTACTCCCAAAATACACTTTAGCTCATGCCTTTAGCAAAATTTCCTTCCTTTGGGTTGAGATAATTTGCTAAACTTGTTTTATATTGAAATCCCTCTTGGAATAAATATTCCATTTCTTACTCAAAACTGTTTTAGAACTCTTAGTTTCCTCTAAACTCAAATGTCAAACATTTATATATTTTAAGGGATTACTTAGTTCTTTTAATGTTTTTTAGAGATGAACTTAAATCTTATGCTTTACCTCACATGAAACATAAATCCTAGGGAATACTTAGTTCCCTTAGAGATTTTGAGATTTTAACTCAACTCTTTACTCTTTGCTCAACGTATAACTTGAGACTTAAAACAAAGTTAAAATGATTGGTTAAGACTCTTTCAGAACTCTAAGAAGTTATTTTAATTACTTCATAACTTTAAATCTTGACTCATATTTTCTTTTACCTAGTGTAACAACCCTAAAAATTGATATGCTAAGTAATGCTTAATGTAGCTAGTATGCCAACAATTAGACTGGGTTCACACAGATTGCTGCTCGTAAAACAAGGCCTCGGAACCCTTTCTACATCCAAGCCAACTAACTTGGGTAGTTAGTTGAGCTAGAAAAGGTTGGGTCCAACCATGTAGGGCTCTCAAATACGATGATTTACTCGAAGGAGTCTTTACCGAACTTAAAAAGAGGAAATCTAAGGTTTGGAGGGTAAAATGATATTTTTACTGGCTAAGGATTGTATTGTAATTACCCTAAATATATAATTCATTATTTAATTAATAAGGTGTAGTGGCATTTTGGGGAGAGAGGGCCGAAATTGGGCTCTTGAAGTGAAGTCTTGCTCCACCCGGGTTCGAACCTAGGTGGAAGCAATGAATTAAATTGTTTTTAATTTAAGTTGGTAAATAAATGTAATTAATTTATATGTATTAGTTATTATCTGATTAAAAATAAAAGGAAATAATATTTTAATAATTAAATAAAACCTTACTTGACTAAGTCCTAAACTAGACTCCAAAGCGTAAGAGAACTCTTCTCTCACGTCTCTATCAATCTCATTCACGTTTTCTCTGCTAAAATAACTACAAAAACAGTAGGTAAACCAAAGTTCTTCACACTTGAAGAACTCACACGAAAATATAAGACAACCAAACGTTAATCAATCACGTATGCAAAAAGAAGGTTTTTCGTCGAGTTTGGTGTTGAACTTTTGGTGTTGGACGTGTGTTTGGAGTAGTTCTTTGGGCAGAAAGTCGAGGTTTGAACGTCAAAAAGGTATGGGTTAGCTTCTCTCTTGGTCTCTTTTCCAAGAGACCCCCTAAGGTTCAGACGAATCTATTCAAAAAACTAGGATTGTTCCCCGTTGCATGTCCTTGTCACTAGCTCACATTGAATCATAGGTTAGTTATGTTTGCTGGTATAAAACTAGGGATGAAATGTGTTTTAGTAATGATTATGTGTTTATATTTATGTTTGGAATTATGTGACTTTTGTTGATGTTTCCGAAAATGTACCTACGTGTGTATGTGTTTGTTGCCGTGGTTATTGTTCATGGTTTAGGACTTTAAATGGCATGATAGTTCTTTATATTTCATGTACACATGTTTATGTAAACGTGATGGTCATATGAGTTGATATGTGGCTGATTTGAGGGATAATCTCTTGTCTAAACGAATCCAAGAAAACGCACCTAACACGTTCTAAATGCACTATGAAATTCCCCTAAGAACTAAGGTGTAACTTGATGAAAGGATGTTGAAAAAATAAAAGAAAATTTCCAGCTTCTAGTGATGAATTTTGGTCAGCAAAGAGGGTTCAAATTGTTGAAAAAAATAAATTAAAACAGGTGAGGTCATGGAGGATTGAACCGTAACCTCACCATGTTAAAAGTCATGAAAATAAAGATGTAAAAAGAAATGTGGTGAAGGGGATTCGAACCATGGTATTGGCTGGAAATGTAACTTAAAAGAAAAAAAATAAGAAATGATAGGAGTGGGATTCGATCCCACCACCTCTCAATCATATTTAAGGAGGAGAATAAAAGAAAAATAAAGGGGGAGGCGTGTGGGAATCGAACCCACCACCTCTTAGGCAGATTAAGGAGGAGAATAAAAGAAAACTAAAGTGGAGGCGTGTGGGAATCAAACCCACGACCTCTTAGGCAGATAAAGGAGGTGTATAAAAGAAAAATAAAAGGGGAGGCGTGTGGAAATTGAAACGACGATCTCTTAGGAAGATTTAAGGAGGAGAATAAAACAAAAATAAAGGGGGAGGCGTGTGGGAATCGAACCCACGGCCTCTTAGGCAGATTTAAGGAGGAGAATAAAATAAAAATAAAGAGAGGCTATGGGGGTTTGATCCCACAACCTCATAGTCAACTCAATATAGACAAGGAGAAATAGACAAAAAGAAAAAGGGGCTGTGGGGGTTTGATCGCACAACCCCTCGGCCAAGTAAGAGGTAATTCAAAGGAGAAAAATAAAGAGGAAACATTGATGTGGGGGCTCGATCTAGGGTCCCAATATCATGTGGAGCCAAATACAATAAATGAAAAAAATGTAAGTGTTGTCTAAGAAATTCCAAATTGGGTTCCCTTGCCCAAATTCTTGTATAGATGCATAAGTCATACGTGAATTAATTCTTCAAGAATAATGCTGCCTACTTATATTGAAATCGAGATCATGGCATACATACAATACGCATAAGTCTTATACTACATAAATTTAGGAAGATATGAATCACTTTAACGAACTATGAATGAAGCCTCTGGCTTGTATGTATAGACCCATAAGTCTAGCATACATTTAAAAATAAGTGAACCTAAGATGTCTGTAATGAAATGATATAACCCTGGAAGGGTTAAGTAAGAGTGTAAAACAGACTAAATGTCCAAGTGCATTGGCATATGATGAAATGAATATTCACGTAAAAAGGGGTGAGTAATTATGAAGAGCAAATGTGCTATTTTTGATGAATGTGGTGACAACATGATATGAGGCTAATGTAAAAGATGAGAGCAATCTCAAATGAGCCTAAGTAAATGTTATCAAAACGTACTCACCTATGAGAGTGTAAAGTTAATGAAGAGTCCAGAATCTATAAACACTCCAATGAAAGTATTGAGATTAACACACTTAATATTAATGATGAGATGAGAAATCATCTATTGAGATATGATGTGCTCATACTAGAAGCCAACTTCCAGGATGTATGAGTTGAATGTAATGGAATTTTATACTGATCATTGATAGACTAGCTATGAGCGGTGATACCTTATTTCGGGAAGGGCGGAGGCTCACGTAAATCTCATGAGATGGGACCGTCCGGCATGCCGTGTATGGGTCTTCTTATATCTCCTTGTCTTCGAACCTATACTGCCAATATAGGGATATGGCGGGGTTCAATTCCCATGTACGCTAGCATGTTTTGGTTCACTTTGGCCTGTTATTCCACCAGTTTTCAGTGTGGGGTTTCATGACACTAGATTTTGATGATGCTCACATCTATATCGGTTAAAGTTAAAGTCTTCAATGAATAAATGAGGTCAGCCTCAAATGATGCACATAATGAAACGAATGATACCAAAGTTGTTAGGATAGAATAATCAAGAGGTGAGTTAGATTCAAATAATGACATTAGGTCATTGTTGGTCATTGCAGAACGAACTCGATGAAAGTCTTAAACTATGTCCTAGGTATAGCTGGTCTTTTCACTGGCCCATGAATGAAATGAAATGAAGTACGTATGAATGAATGAAGCAGACTCTGTGTTCCCTAAAGCAGACTCTCTAGTTGAGGTCCCATACGTTGAGCCCTCATTTTTTGGAAGTCTTAATGTCATGTCTATTATTCCAAGGTCTCATGGCATACGAATGAATTATATGAACAGCGTTATGTGTTATAGGAATTATGATATATGATATGTGTACGTTGTTGTGTGCTGTGTGCAAAATGTTAAGTATGATGATGCATGTTACTCTCATGGCATAACTTTCTAATCCAAATTTGGAAAGCTCATAAACTTTCGTAATTCAAATTCGGAAATCTCACTCACATTCCTAGCCTCAGTTTGGCAAGTCTACTAACTTGACCTTTCTATAATAAAGGTTTTAGGAAAGAGATAATCTTACTCATGCATGTTCTTGATGTGTGCTTTCATATACCCATACTTACTACAAGTGCGTACTAAACCTATACAACTCTAAACTTTTAGGTGCAGGCACAAAAGAATGCTAGAGCTACAGGTTCAACACTGCAGTTATCCGGACGTCGAGCATTCATCCAGACTTGATAGGCCCTCATGCTTTTGAGGATGCTTTCCCATTTACACTCTAGCTTAGTTGTAGGATTGATCATGTGGAGTATGTTCCACTAGCATTTCTTTCTCATTTTTTTAGACATTGTATTGGTGCCATTTTGGCAAGTACATCTTTATCTTTATAATAAACTGTTTCTTTTATTTAATGATCTTAATGTTAGATGGTTTATTGTGAACAAATACGTATGTAGTAGAATGTTTAGTAAGCATGTTAAAAAACAAAAAGTTTCAAATTTTCTGCTAAAATTAACCTAGATGAAGTAAGAATGACGTATGTAGGCCTGTCTGCGCCCTCGGAGAGGTCAATGACGCCTCTCTTGTCTGGGGTCTAGATTCTGATCGTGATACCTTGTTCATAGATTCCCTTCGATTGGATTATAAATTCAAGTATAATGATCTCATTTTTATGGATGATTTCATTATGTTTATATATACTTTAGAGTGTTGGAATAAACTAGGAATGATAGGTACATCACTTAGGAACAAGTACGAATAGAGAGGGAAAGAACGGTGTAACCAAGTGGCCTTGGCGCTTTGAGAGGCGCGGAGCAACAGAGCCTGACGGACAAAGGCTTTTCTCAGGAGCTTTTTTTTTGGTGCCGCACACCACGGCTTGACTGACAGAGTCTGTCTTGAGGGATCTAGTAGGCGCGGCGACCCAGGGCCTATCATACGGGTTTTTTGACTTTAGTTCTCCGATTTTCGATTCTAATCCTCCTAAAGTTCCGTGTATCCCACTTCAAACACTTAGGATCAATAAATACCTCATTACCCAATAGATCAAACCCAAAAACAGTCCGGAAACATGAATCAAATCTACAAGAGATAAACTACAATTCAATCCACAAGAATTTCACAATTTTTCGTCAAGAACTTCCATGCTCATCATTCAATAAACTCTAACTTTCTGAATTGAATCAAATTGGGTGTATGGGTGAAATGACAAAACAATAAATGATCTCACATACTTCGATAGGCATCATCCCCGATGAAATCCATGCAATGATCTTGGCATTCTTGGACAATTCTTAATCTTCCCCTTCTTTTCTCTTTTTTCTACCCAACCCTAAGTTTTAAAAATTTTTGTTAAAATGAATTAGGACTTTGTTTTTACCCCTAAATAACCTTTAAAACGAATTAGGAAATACTAGGGTGAAAATACAACTTTTGCTCTAACTGAAATCCGGATTGGACTTTCCTCAGACCAACAACCCTACTTCTGAAAGTCATATATCCCTCATACAACCTTGAAATTCACAAACTTGGCACCGCAGGAAAGATATTTCCAAGATTTATCCATCAATATAAATATCTAACCCTAACACTTCCTGAGATTGAAGTTATGATAATATTAAACTGACCAAAACTCACATTAAATAGCTGGTAATTTTCCAGATTTCCCTATTTATTTCAAAAATTTATTATTCTTGGTTTCTTAGCTTATTTTTTAGTTATTTAAAGTTAAAAGATGTTACATATCCCCCCCCCTTGTGAACATTTGTCCTCAAATGAGAATTCTTAAACTAAGCTAAGAGTTGTAACATCACTTCAGCACTCAACACCAAATCAAATAATAACATACTTACGCTTAATCTAATAAAGTGCAAGGAAGAGAATATAACACCTTGATTCACATTATCTTTGGATTCAAAAAGATGTAGATATTTTTTTTTCATATGCTCCTCACCTTCCTAAGTCGCTTCCTCAATGAATTGGTTCCTCCAAATGACCTTGACTAAGTACCTTCCTTCGTCCTCAACTTGTACACTTGACGATCCAAAATCTGAATCGGAACTTCTTCATAGGATAAGTTATCCTATATATCAACAGTCTCAGTTGGTACTATCAATAAAGGATCAATCCAAGCACTTCTTCAGCATAGAAATTTGGAATTACGGATGCACCACTGCTAACTCTTGAGGTAACTCCAACTCATAAACCATATTGACCACTCTCTTGGAGATTCTATAGGGTCCAGTATACTGAGGACTAAGTTTCTCCTTCTTACCAAACCTCATAACACTTTTCATGGGTGAAACTTTATGATACTCCTAATCATCAACCTCTAACTTTAATGGCCTTCTCCTATCATTTGTGTAGGACTATTGGCAACTTTGTGTCGTCTTCAATCTTTCTTGAATCACTTTCACATTCTCCATAGCTTTGTGAACTAGATCTATTCTTATCAACCCTGCTTCACAAACTTCGAACCACCCAATAGGAGATTGACATCTTCTACCATAAGGAGCTTCATATGGAGCCATGTGGATGTTGGAATAGTAACTATTGTTCTAAGAAAACTCAATGAGAGGTATGTGATCATCCTAATTTCCCTTGAAGTATATCCACAATCTCTCAACATATCTTCTAAGGTCTGGATAGTATACTCTACTTGCCCATCTGTCTGAGTTTGAAATGTAGTGCTTAAGTTCACCTTAAAACCCAAAACTTTTTGGAAAGATTTCCAGAACTATATAGTAAATTGTGCACCTCTATCTAAAATATTGGAGACTAGAACTACATGGAGTCTTACCACTTCATTAAGGTACAACGTAGCATCATCCTTTGCCTAATAGGTAGTATTTACCAGCATGAAATGGGCTGATTTATTCATTCTATCAACAATCATCCAAATAGAATCATGTTACCTTCAAAGTCTTTGAAATCCTGTGATGAACTCCATATTAATCATCTCCCACTTCCATTCCGTCAGTTCTATATTCTGAGCAAAACCTCCAAGTCTTTGGTGTTCTACTTTCACTTGCAGGCAATTTGGTCACTTGGCAACAAACTCAATAATATCTTTCTTCATGTCTTCCACCAATATACTTCTCTAAAGTCGTGGTACATCTTGGTGGAACCCGGATTGATGGAGTATCTTGAGATATTTGCTTTCTTTATGATCCTTTCTTGGAGTTCATCCACCCTTGGTAAACAAATCTAACTTGATACTTTAGCACACCATCTCCCTCTTGTTCAAAAGACAATACTCTTTGCTTATGAACATTCACCTTGAAGTCAAGAAAAATGGGGTCTGGGTCTTGCTTCCCTTTCACCTCTGACACTAATGATGACTCAGCCCAATTGGTCATCACTATGCCTCCTTCTGTGGAATTAATATCACCCCAAAACGTGTATGTCTGGGCACATCTTTTGCTAACTCCCTCTTTCCTCTTCAACATAGGAAGTACATCCCATAGACAACCTGGTTAAGGCATCATCAACCACATTGGCCTTACCTAGGTGGTATAAAATACTCATGTCATAATCCTTGAGTATTTCCAAGCACTTTCTTTATATCAGATTGAGTTCTTTCTCAGTGAACACATATTGGAGGCTCTTGTGGTCAGCGAATATGTCAAAATGTACACCATACAAGTAGTGGGTCCATATCTTCAATGAAAATACTACTGCAGCCAATTCTAAATCATGAGTTGAATAATTATTGTCATGACCTTAAAATTTCTAGAGGTATAAGCTATAAATCTCTCATTCTTCATCAACACACAGCCCAAACCAACACTTTATGCATCATAATACACCACAAAATCTTGAGTACCCTCTGGTAAGGTCAAAATAATAGTGGTAGTCAATCTTTTTTTCAACTCCTGAAAGCTTTTGTCACAAGCTTCAGACCGTTGAAACTTGACTCTCTTCTGAGTTAGCTCGGTCAAAGGAAACGAGATAGATGAAAACCCTTCAACAAATCTCCTATAATAACAAACCAAACCAAAAAAAACTCCATATATCCATTGGAGATGTGGCTCTAGGCAAACTCTGAACTATTTCTACATTATGAGTGTCAACTTTAATCCCATTATTAGAAATAATATGGCCCAAGAATGCATCAGACTTAAGAGAAAACATAAACTTGGAGAACTTGACATATAGCTCGTTATCTTTCAATGTTTGAAGAACTACACTGAGATGATGATAAATAGATCGAAATAAGGGTTGAATACTCTGTTCATAAGATCAATGAATGCTACAGTTGCATTTGTCAAACCAAAGGACATAACCTGAAATTCGTAATGCTCATATCTTGTTCTAAAATTTGTCTTTGGAAGTTCACATTCCCCACCTTTCAACTAATGGTAATCTGATCTGAGATTGATTTTCAAAAAGCATGAATCACCCTGGAGTTGGTCGAGAAGATCATCTATCTTTGGAAGTGGATATTTATTCTTGATAGTCACCTTATTCAATTGGCGGTAATAAATACACATACTAAGGGAACCATCTTTCTTCTTTACAAACAAGACCGGAGCGCCCAAGGTGAGACACTCGTAGAATGAAACCTTTATCTAACAGATATTTCAATTGTTCTTTCAAGTCTTTTAACTCTGCTGGTGACATTCTCTATGGTGAAATAGAGATAGGACGAGTATCTGGAATGATGTTTATGCCAAAGTCTTTTTCTCATTCAGGAAGGACTCTAGGTAGATCATCATAACAAAACATCTACAAGCTTACTGACTATTGGAACTAACTGAAGGGAAGGTACCTTAACACTCAAATTCTTAACATTGACTATGTGATAGATACACCCCTATCAGACTAACTTTCACGCTATTACGTACTAAATTAAACGACTCTTAGGCACTGCTAAACTACTAGTCCACTCTATGACTGGCTCATTGGGAATCTGGAACTTTACAACTAGAGTTCTATACCCTATTGAAGCATATCAGGCATGAAGTCAGTCCATACCTACAATGACATAAAAATATACCATGTCTAACTCTACTAGATAAGTCATGGTATTCTTGTGATTGATGGAAACAGGATGATCACAATAAACTCTTTCTGCTAGAATAGACTCCCCAACAGGTGTAGAAACAGAGAAGGGTTCACAACGTTTTTCAGGAAGAATCTGAACCCAGTTTGCGACATAAGGAGTTAAGAAGAATAAACTTTTTCTTGGGTATAACAAAGCATAAATACCAAAAGTAAATACTTTGATCATACACGTGACAACATGTGGAGAGTTCTGTTGCTCTTGGCAGCTAGTGATTGCAGAGAGACAGTCTGCCCCTCCCCCAAGTACCATAAGTGGCTCTACGTGCAGCCCTTTCTGGTGGAGCAACTAATGAAGATTGAGTTCTATTGCTCGCATTACAGAAAATATGATATATAGCTACAAAATTATTAGCTACGACATCAAATTCTTCACTAATTATTCGCTTTTACTGACAAAATTTACTTTTCGTGCTTAAATATATAAGACACATACTTTTAGTGATGAAATATAAGAATTCGTAGCAAATTTTTGTCCATTAATGTTTTCATCAAAAAATTGTTTGGCGTCATTTTGTTAAGTAGTGTTAGTCATGAAATTAAAGTTATTGGTGACACATTATTTCGTCATTAATAGTGTATGTAATTTATGATAAACTACGACATCAAATTCTTCACTAATTATTTGCTTTTAGTGACAAAATTTACCTTTCGTGCTTAAATATAGGAGACACATTCATTTATTGATGAAACATAAAAATCCGTAGCAACGTTTTGTCCACTGAAGTTTTCAACCACAAAATTAGATGACGGCATTTTTTAAGTAGTGTTCATCACAAATTTAAACTAATCAGTGACAGATTGTTTCATCAATAATAATGTATCTAATTCATGATAAAATATTTTGTCTTATAACTAAAAAAATATGTTGTTATAATATTGACAAATTAGAGTTCGTAGCTGAATTTTATAAATTTTAGATATGAAAATTTATATTTAATTATGACAATTAATTTGTCACTAATAATATAAATAATTGGTGACAAATATTTAATTGTCTATAATCAATCAATGATTTATTGAAACCACAAAAATTATCACAAAATATGCAAGGTGTTAAATAGTGACGACTTAAAATTTTTAGTGAATAATTAAACTATTTGCTACAAAAAAAATTCATAGCTAAATACAATTTTTTTTCTACCATTGTTCGTAATTAAAAGTGTCGACTTACAAGAATAATAGAAGTTCTTCATAAGAAGTAGACAGAGTTTATTCGTTAATTGGCAAGTGAAAATATTAAAACCAATAAATTTGGTAAATTTTATAAGAATGAAAAAGTTCAATGCATTAATTTTCTTAAATACGCAATTACAAAATGCATCGTTTGAAAAATACAATTCAGGTTATAGGTATTGTATGTGGGCACGTTTCTACCACTAGATCATTAATATTTGTTTGTTTAGCACTTTTATTTTTTATTTGATATACTTTCAATTATAAGCACGATAAAAACAATTTTAAGTCATTGCGCTAAGTTTTGTGCATGTCTATTTATTTGAGATTGATAAACTATATAGAGTAAGTCAATATATTTGCTTTTGTATATAAATATGTACATATTTAATAGTAATTTCACATTCGTATGTAGAGTAACAATACAACGATAACATCGAATTACAAACTTAGACTTTGCAAAGGTGCAATATATTTCACGAATTTCAATTTACTTTTTCATCAGTGTGAAAATTTGATAAACTAAAAAATAAAAACACAAATAAAAGAAATGAACTAACGAGGATTTCAAATATATTAAGATGAAGTACTGGAGTTAATGGTATCTATTTCAACTTCAACCAATTATTCATTTTTATTTTAGTAAAATCAAAAGTTAAATTTTAAATAAATTTATTATTGTACTGAATAATTTTAAAAATTTACAAATATAAATAAATAAAATGACAAAATTGTGCTGACTATATTTAAACATATTTAAGAAAATACACGGTTTACTTCAAATATGATGTACATTTGAATGAAATGCGAGTGATAAATTTCATGCATTTGTGTTTGAGTATAAATTTCAAAGAAGTGAATCAAGTATACCTAAAACAAAAATGAATAAGAATACAATGTTGGTCTGATGGTAAGCACTCTTCACTTTCAACCTTAACGTTCTGAGTACGATTCCCCAAGGAAGCATAAAGTGTGAGCTTCTGGCCAGGGTTGAAAAAAGATATA
>NC_028648.1:47281334-47315940 GCF_001406875.1 Solanum pennellii | reverse complement strand
ACACACACACACACACACACACACACACACACACATTTTGGAACAAAATATTTTTTTGTATATAAACTATAGTCATGAGTAATGAAATTAGATTTCGTTCAACGAGGAAATATATATATAATTAGAGACAATTGATTTCGTCACTTATTGAAGTATATAATTAGCGAAAATAAAATTTTGTTTGTAGTAATAACCTTTTTAGTTACAAAGCATACTATTAACTACAAAAAATATACTTTTTACAACAAATAAATTTGTCACAAATGTTTAAGCATTTTGAGATGATTTATATTTTTGTAGTTAATACAATACTTTTAGTGATGACTGAGTGACGAATTATTTTTCATCATACACGACTTTTAGTGACGAAATATGATTTATAATGAAAAAATGATTTATCCCTAATAATCAAATTTGTTGTAGTACCGGATTTCCACCACTTTGCTTATTCTTAGAAACTCTCTCATGAAGTGACCCTCTTGGCAACACTTGAATAAACCTGTCTTGCCATCATGACATTTAGCAAGGTCGCTTCTACCACACGTACCACATGAAGGAGACCAACTACCTCTTTGTGTCACAATACCTTGGGACAAGATTGGCCTAGCCTTGAAATTCTGCGAATTCTGGCCATCATACTCACCTCTATTTCTAGGAGCAGGTGCACTAGAAGATGATGGTGCATGCCCCTTTGATTTATGAAATTGAGGTCGAGACACTTAGGTGAACTTCAACCCATACTTATGAACACTCATGGAGTCGTGTTTCAAAGTGAGGAACTCCCTTTCCTTTGATTCCATTAGTTCTCGAGGAAAGGACCTCCCCAAGAAGGCTTCTTTTCAAAAAGCCAAACTTTGAGGGGGTGCATCCTCAACTCGGCCCTCCTTCCTTTAGTAGAACGAAGTTCTAGCAACACTCTTCATTTGTTATGCAACTAATTCAACTCTCTCAGCATTAACCACGTGCATTACATCAAACTCTTTCTTCAATTCTTCCACAAAGTTCTCCGGATCCTCAATAGTGCTTGATCCGGTGTAGCTGGAAGGATTGACTCTCAGAAACTCACGAACCCTCGATGTGTAAAAACTTTTTGTTGAGCTTCTCTCAGTTTCCCCCTTGGTTGGTTACTAATTAACTTAACATTTGATAGCTTCCCGGAATTTGGTGTTGGTAACCTCTCATTGGGGTTCCACATCAGTGCATTAGGTAACTCCTATTCGTGAGCTTTTACATTTCTCCTAGCGGGCGATCTCTTACTTCTCTTTGTTAAGGCATTGGTATTTGAAACACGCGTAAGCCCGAATTACAGGAAAATTTTTAGAGATAATCTCTAACACACGAAATGAGTATGAAAGAAGTGAGGAATTCCTAAATGTTGTAACCTCCTAATCATAGATGTGGCACGCTTCACACCAATGACTAAGACTTTTTACAGACCCGGATCAATAAACCCCCTAGGACTCTTGAACTATATTCTCTAATACTATGTAATTGAAGCCCCGAGCCTACACCCTGGGCTGGACTGGCACACGATTACCATTGATCGCCGTGAGCGAATCCTTCGGCCTATCTTACTTAGCTCAAAGGCATACTATACTTATCTCTGATAATGAATTAAAAGAATTCTCTTCAATTAACTTAGATAACTGTCTTATTCAAAATGGCACTTAAGTCTTAACATTTTAACATATTAAATGATAAAATAAAAGAGATTCAAGAACTGAACTACTAATTGTCTACGAAGCCTCTAAACTGGCTGATGTGGAAGTTGGAACAGACTCCAGACCATCCTAATGAACTAAACTAGTAAAGCATTAAAAAGGATATCCTCTAGAATGCGAGGAGGCTCACCAACTAACTCTGGAGTGCTCAATGATGTGTTGCATGCTGATCCAAGTTACCTGCGTCTGCATCATAAAATGATGCAGCGCAATTGGCTTCAGTATATTGAATTTATGAGTATGCGAGTTGGAATGCTAGACATGACTTAAGCTTGAGGGAACTAAGACGAACTTCCCTTGGCTATGCTCAAATAAAGATTATGCTCAACTAAAAGTATGTAAATGGAAGTTTAAACACAAGTGATATATATAAAGCTTGTAAAAGCATAAAACAACTTAGTTCGGTAAAGAAATGCAATAACAAACTCAGCTTTACTTATATATGAAAGTAACATAACCTTTGTGGAAGATTCTCTAACCGACAACCATCACTTGAGACTAAGTGATGATATAACATTTTACTTCACGTTGTCGAGGACCATCCTATACCTTTCCATCGGTATAGGACCTTACTTAACTTAGTGGATACACTAGCTTAACTTACGTGATGATCTAAAAAATATGACTCATTAACACCCATGATGGTTTCATGATTTACATAAATAATTTAATTAATATAAACTCTCATCCTCACACCGGTGCTCAATAATACTCTCAAAATATACATTAGCTCATGCTTTTGGCAAAACTTCCTTCCTCTGGGTTGAGATAATTTGTTGAATTCGTTTTAGCTTCAAAAGACCTCTCAGAACCAATAATCCTTTTCTTACTCAAAGATCTTTTGGAACTCTTAGTTTCCTCTTAACTCAAATGTGAAAACATTTATAAACCTTTAGGAAATACTTAGTTTTCTTATAATTTTTGGGAGATGAACTCAACACTTACTCTTTACTTCAATTGAAACTTAACAACTAGGGAATACTTAGTTCCCTTATAGATTTTGATATTTTAACTAAACCCCTTACTCTTTTCTAAACTTTTAACTTGAGCTTTAAAACAAAGTTAAAATGGTTGTTTAAGATTCTTTGAAAAGTTTAAGAACTTACTTTGACTTCTTAAATTTGAAACATGACTCATAACTACTTTGACCTTGTTCTTAGCTTCAATTGAATTGCATTATGGAATCAAGGATAGTGATCATGTTTATGGATGATTTCATGATGTTTAGATGTACTATAGAGTGTTGGAATCAACTAGAAATGATATGTACATCACTTAGGAACTTGAATGAAAAGATAGGAAAAGTACGGGGTCCCCAGGTGGCCTTGGCGCTCTAAGAGGCGCAAAGTCCCAGATCCTGGGGGACAGAGGCTATCCTCAGGCTCTCTGGCTGGCACAGTGCGGCAGGGTCTATAAGACGGGTACTATGGCTTCTCTTCTCCGGTTTCAATTCTAAACCTCCCAATCTTCAATAGATACCACACCAAATACTTAATATCACTAAATAAGTCATTACCCAATAGATTAAACCCAAAAACATTCTGGAACCATGAACCAAATCTACTAGAGATAAATAACCCAAGACGAAATCCATGCAACGATCTTGGCGTTCTTGGATAATTCTTTATCTTTCTCTTCTTTTCTATTTTCTACCCTACCCTAAGCGTTTGTAATTTTTGTGAAACAGAATTAACGACTTGATTTTACCCCAAAATAACCCTTAAAAAAAATTGGGAAATCCTAGGGTGAAAAGAAAATGTTGCCCTTACTGAAATCCGGATTAGACTTTCCTCAATCCAACAACCGTCTTCTGAAAGTCATATTTCTCTCTTACGACCTCGAAATTTTGCAAACTCGGCACTGTTTGAAAGATATTTCCAGGATTTTTCCATACATATAAAGAACTCACCCTAAATTCTCTTGAGATAGATGTTATGGCCGTTTGAAAATGACTAAATCACACTTTGAAAAGCTGGAAAATTTTCAGATTTCCATATTTATTTCCAAAAATGATTATTCTTGTTTTCTTCGATTATCATTTATTTATTTCATGTTACGAGATATTATAGTATAGATGTCTTTTAGAGTAGTTAGAATCAGGAAGAATGGAATGCATACTTTAAAGGAACTCACAAGAATCAAACTACTTAAAATAGGTCGAGCCAGGAGCCCATGGAAAACTGAGTGGCGTTAGGATCCAACCCTTGAATTTCACAGGGAACTTTCTGGCTCAAAGCTGCCACGACAAGCCAGTTTCTTTCCAAGAAAACATGACTAATTTTGTTTCTCGTTTTCTGACTCTAATTCGCCTAGAATAGATTGTTTCTCTCAAAATTTTCCTTTTATTGAATTACCCAATACAAGTTGACAAGAATATACTCTCTTTTCCTCGAGAACCACCATCAACAATAGAAATCTTCACCTAAAAATTCATCAAACTTCACAAACAAAGCAAGAAGAACAAAACCTTAAGAACTCAACTCATTCAACATCAAGATTAAAATTACGGATGAAATTTACATATTTTTTTGTGGGTTAACAAACCCAACACAATGAAAAATTACGTACTATGATTTGGCGAAATAAATCCTCGATTCGCAAGAAATCTTGATTTTTCCTCCTTTTCATTTAATTTCTTTTCTTGAATTCTCTCCTAAAATCCTAATTGTAATTTAATATTATTATAACTGACCCAAATCAGTTTGGACACCTAACTTATTACTACACATGTTTTAAGCTAAAGGGGTAAGGATAAGACCAAAATACCCCTCATTAATTTGGGTAATTGTCACGCCCCAAACTACCTCCAAGACGCAGACACGAAAACTAGGACCACAAGTGATCCCAATCTAACCTTTCTATCATGATCATGAGCATACTAAAGAGAATAAACTTTTGCGGAAGCTAAATCATACTCTAATAAAAAGATGGGGAATACCCATATAATATAACTGAAATATTTTAAATATTGATGAGTTTAATACAAGAAAGTTGCAACTCAATACTAAGCTAAAACTAATATGCCTGAAATAAGCCTCTACTCGACTAGAAATACTGGGAAAATCCCCAAATAAGTCTAGCGAAAAATGAAAATAAAAGACTAAAAGACTAAAATGAACTCATGACTATTGTCCTCGAAGAATGAGGACTCACCACTGAATCTACTGATCTAGAGATCGGGAATCGATATATGCGCGATTTGAATGCTGAGAACCTGAACCTACATCACGAAAACATGTAGTTCACGTATGTGTCAGTACTTGAAGTTACTGACCATGTAGGACATAGTGAAGCTGAAATAAGACATAACTGAACAAGCGCAAAAGCAAGTATAATAATCTGAACATGAAATACTGAATTCTGAGCTACCTGAATGCAATGACCAATTTATAACATGCTGAAACTAAATACTGAAAATACTGATAAAAGATCAATGCAAGAGAGTTTGACTGAACTGCGGGAGCTCCTAATAACCGTTAATAAAACCACATGAGCTAAATGTGGAGTTCGATGTATACGCCCCATCAAGAGGACCTAATACACCCTGTCCAAGGTATAAAGGAATGCTGGCGTGATCACTAAACTGATTGCCAATAAACGGAAATTATAACCTACTTGGGTAGTACTTCTCGGACTAATTGGGTTTGCTGAACCCTAGTCCAACTCGCTATTATGCTTCTCCCAATGAATTATGTAATTAACTTATTATGACTGAGTTTCTATAAATACTGGATAGATCAAAAGTAAACATGCATATTGAGAACACAACATTTAATCTAATATTGATAGGCATGTATAACTGAATAACTAAAATATCTAATCTATCATATAAAATTCAAGAACTAAAGAAACACATAGCTAGGGTTTTGAAATTCATGCAATAAACTAAATAATAACATGGAAATCTTATTTGGAACGTATAACTAATTAATTCATGACGTTCTGTGGAAGTTCTAGAAACCTAGGTCTGATCAAGATATGGGAATAAAGAATCTGACTGATAACTAGGGACCCAATGTGTGAAAATAACCCACCAGTGAAATCCCACATCCCTGGCGATGAAATCCACGGAGAAATATTTAGATTTTGGGGCTGGAAGTACTGAAACCTTATTGCATTCTTGAACTAAGGTTCTTGACCTTTTTCTCTTCTCTTGCTTCTAATTTTCTAAGTTTTTGATTAATTATTTGATTTAGGTAAATTTTTTTCTTGTCTTAAACATACTAAAATCTGATGATTTAAGGTCAAAACAACGTATCTGAGGGTTTAAAAAAAGTAGAAAAAGACCAAAAGACCCCTAAAATAATTGTTGTCGGAGTGACAGACGGCCATGGTCCAGGAACCATTGTGCTATCTACGATCCATCCGTTTCCTTCGTCATTTGGTTTAGAGAGTGGATTTATGGACCATGATAGACGGACTTGGACCAAGGACCGTGGTCGCACGTATAGTTTGTGTTGTTCTTTCCTCGTTTGGTTCAGAGAGTGGGTTTATCGACCATAATCAATGGGCCTGGTCCACAACCCATGGTTCCACCTACGGTCTATCCTATTCCTTTGACGATTGGTTCAGAGAATGGGTTTATGGACCATGATCAACGGACCTGGTCTAAGAACCGTGGTCCCACCTACAGTCCGTAGGTACAGGCCGTCGTTTAGGAGCTTTGAGTTTTCTGTGGACCATGATTTGAAAGACCTGGTCCACGTACCGTGGTCCTACCTAAGGTTCGTAGGTCCAGGACTTCATCTGTGGACAAGGATCGACGGACCTAGTCTACGGACCATAGTCCTCACTATGGTACGTAAGTGGCCTCCATAAATGGAATCTGCACTTCTAGGATATTAGAATTTTCGTCTATCTAGGATACAATTTGTAACATATCTCCCCCTTGAGAACATTCGTCCTCGAATGAAGACTAAAGTAGCTTAAATGAAGGGAGAGAGTTTCAATCCCTACTACTAAACATTGAGATTTGACTTTCTAACTTGATTGAGTTTTGAGAACATTCAAATATGCTTAAAATACAAGTGAAACTAAGGGAACATGATTCTAAGACTTAATTCACTCATGAATGACTGGAAAACTGAAGAGGAACTATTACCTCAAGATGGGGTTGAATTAGAAGGAAAGAGGTGAGGATACTTGGTTTTTATGGCTGTTTCTACTTCCCAAGTAGCTCCCTCGGACTGATTCCTCCACAAAACCTTGACCGAAGCAAATTTTTTATTTCTCAAACTTCTAACCCGACGGTCAAGAATCTCAACTGCTACATCCTCATAAGAAAGACTATGTTTCACCGCCACACGCTCTAATGGCACTACAGAGGCTGGGTCACCCACACACTTGTTCAAGAGCGTGATGTGGAAGAGCTGATGCACTGCTTCTAATTCTGCTGGCAAGTCTAACTCATATGCCACCTTGCCAACCTTTTTCAATATTTTGTAAGGGCCTACATGTATAGGACTGAGCTTCCATTTCTTGACAAATCTCATCACCTTTTTCATAGGTGAGACTTTCAGAAAAACCCAATCATAAACTTGGAACTCTAGTTCCCTTCTCTTTACATCTACATAAGATTTCTGACGAATTTAGGTTGTCTTAAGTCTATCTCTATTGAGTTTGACTTTCTCCATAGCATAAAGGACTGAATCTTTCCCTATCAAAGTTGCTTCACCTACTTCAAACCAACCAACGAGTGATCTACATCTATGCCCATACAAAGCTTCATAAGGGGCCATCTGAATACTGGGATGGTAGTTATTGTTAGAGGCGAACTCAATTAGAGAAAGGTGATCATCCCAACTACCTTTGAAATCAATCACGCAAACTCTCAAAAAATCCTCTATGATCTGAATGGAACGCTTTGTCTGTCCATCCGTCTGTGGATGAAATGTTGTGCTAAGGTTAACTTGAGTACCAAGCCTCTTCTGAAATGACTTCTAGAAACGAGAGGTAAACTGAGGACCTCTATCTTAGATGATAGACAAAGCAACCGCATGCAACCTCACAATTTCATTAATGTTAAGCTTGGCATAGTCCCCTGCCGAATCTGTAGTCTTGACCACAAAAAAGCGAGAAGACTTAGTCATCCTATAAACTATCACCCAAATTGAGTCATATTGTCTGCGAGTACGAGGTAACTTTGTGATGAAATCCATATTGATCACGTACTACTTCCAAATAGGAATATAAATCTCTTCAGTCATACCTCCTGGTTTTTGATGTTCTACCTTGACTTGCTGGCAAATGGGGCACTTACTCAAAAAATTTGCTATATCCCTCTTCATGATATTCAACCAATAGAGTTCCCGTAGGTCGCGGTACATCTTAGTAGCACCTGGATGAATAGAATATCTGGAGCTATGGGCTTCTGCAAGGATATGCTTTCTCAACTCACCCACCTCAGGAACACACAATCTACCCTGGTAGCGAAGTACACCATATACCCTTGGGATAAAACCTCCTCCACTCTTTGTTTGTGGACTGCACCCTTAAGTTCAAGCAAGATTGGATCACTGTCTTGCTTATTCTTAACCTCCATTACCAAAGAAGATTCTGCCCCATTTTGAATTGTTACACCACTGTCTGATATGCTCATAATGCAAACTCTTAAGCGTGCAAGCTTGTGAACATCCTTCACTAGTCCTTCCTTTCGTCCTCAACATGGGCTACACAACCCATATATAATCTACTAAGAGCATCTACTACTACGTTCGCCTTACCAGGATGATAATGCACACTCATATCATAATCCTTAAGGAACTCAAGCCATATCCTCTGGCAAAAATTCAACTCTTTCTGGGTGAACAAATACTGAAGGCTGTTATGATCAGTGAACACATCTACATGAACACTTTGCAAGTAGTGTCTCCACATCTTGAGTGCAAACACCACTGCTGCAAGATCAAGGTCATTGGTTGGATAGTTATTCTAATAAACCTTAAGTTGTCTAGAGGCATATGCTATAACCTTATATCGTTACATCAATACACAACCTAGGCAAACTTTAGATGCATCACAATAGATCACATAACCATCTGAACCCTCTGGTAGAGTTCAGAGAAGAGTTGTAGTCCATCTAGTTTTCAATTCTTCATAGCTTTTCTCACAATCATCTCACCATTGAAACTTGACCATCTTTTGAGTTAACCTAGTCAATGGTGAGGCTATGGATGAGAATCCTTCCATGAACCTTCTACAATACCTTGCTAGACCTAAGAAACTTCTTATATCTATAGCAGAGGTAGGTTAGATCCATTGTTTCACTCCTTCTATCATATGTGAATCAACTCAGATCCCTTCTCTAGATACAATGTGACCAAGGGAAACAACGGATTGCAACCAGAACTCACATTTGCTAAACTTCGCGATAACTGACAATTCTTAAGAGTCTGTAGAACAATTCTCAAATGACTTGCATGTTCTTCCTTATTTCTAGAGTAAATGAGGATATCATCAATAAGTATGATAACGAACAAGTACAAGTACTGTTTGAACACTCTATTCATCAAAGCAATGAAAGTTGTAGGAGCATTGGTTAGTCCAAACGTAATTACTAATTTGTAGTGACCATACCGAGTTCTGAAGGATATTTTTGGAATGTCACTATATCTGACTCTAAGATGATGATAACCCGATCTGAGGTCTATCTTTGAAAAATGACTAGCACCATCAAGTTGGTCAAACAAGTCATCAATCTTGAGGATGGGATACTTATTCTTGACTGTGACCTTGTTCAACAGTTTATAATCAATGCACATTCTGAGTTGGGGAGGGACTCCGAGAAAATCTTCTGGAAAAACTTCTAGAAACTCACAGCCTACTGGAACTGACTCAAGAGTTGGGGTTTCAGAGCTAAAATTTTTAACCCAAGCTAGAATATAGAGATAACCCTTAGAGATCTCTCTCTGGACTTATGGTAAGAAATGAATCGATCTATAGGAGCTAAGGTAATACTTTACCATTCTAAGATTGATTCGTCTGGAAATTGAAAATGAACAATCCTAGCTTTACAATTGACCGAGAAATAACGAGATTTTAACCAATCCATGCCTAGAATGACATCAAAGTCTACAATTTCTAACTCAACAATATCTGCTGAGATGAATTTCTGAGAGACTGTGACAGGGCAATTTCAGTATACCCTTTTAGCTAAAATTGGGTCACCGACTAAAGTTGAGACTGAGAAAGGTTTTGAGAGAGTATCTGGACTAACACTGAATGTGACTGCTATGTAAGGAGTTCCAATAGAAAGAGTAGCCCCTGGATCTCACAATGACTAAACATTAAAGTCAAAGACTCGTAACGTAGCACTGACTACCTCAGAAGAACCTTCCTGATCCTGGTGATCCTGAAGAGCGTAAAACTTGTTCTGGCGATGACCGTCACCTATACCAGATGAGTTACCCTGCTTAGTAGGGTGACTTGTTGGTGCTAATGAAGTTGTAGACTGAACGCTACCATTACCACCTCTTTGAACCTGTCTAGAAGGACAATCCCTAAACTTGTGACCATACTGACCGCACCCAAAACATCCTTCTTTTCCTATGAGACACTCGCCCGGATGGTTCTTACCACATCTAGGACAAGTGGGGTAATTCTAGGTTCCTGAAACACTTCCATAAGACTTAGATCATGGCGCTCTAACCTTTTGGTTGTACCTGTTCTTGGAGGATGGAACACTAACCGACGAAGTGCTGGAGCTGAAAACTTCTGCTGATTCTATGAGCAATTTTCACCACCCGATTTCTACTAAGAATAGTCATAGTTCCCAATCCTATCCTTCTTACTCTACTTTTCCTATTCCCTAACCTTATTAGCCTCAACCTGCTGAGCAGAGTCATAAGCCTAAAGATGTTCATATCTCCCAGTAACACTAAAAGAAAAATTCATGAAAAGTAGTAAATATTTCAGTATCGAATGATTTTGAAGAAAATATCAAAACTCAAGAACTTGAAAGTGTGATTATAATAGTCGTAGTCGGAGAATCATAATGAAGATTGATTTGTTTTGTATGCCTTACAGAACTTTTATGATAGAGCTCCTGAAAAAAAGTACACACTTGGAGGGTTTCATGATAAAGTTTCTCAAGATCTAGTTAAAAATCAGTTTGTTAAGACGAAGCACTACTACACAAAATTGCATGAGAAAATAGCTTGGTAAATTTTCTTTCGATACTAAATAAAGGAATGCATGTGAAAGTGGTAAATGCATAGTTAAGAGTCTAAGTCAGAGATTATTAGAGTATATACTATTAATAATGTGTTTGTACATAATACTCTAACAAATTTTAAGATTAAATATCTAAGAGGGAGATTGTTAGGGTATATACTATTAACCATGTATTTAGATGTATTACATTATAACAATTGTGATGGTTAAAAGTCTAAGTGGGAGATTGTTGAAATGTATACTATTAACCATATGTTGAGAAAAAATATTTATTAGAGAATAAATATTTACTCAATTTTAATAGATCATGTATTGATTTATGATGTCTATTCATTTATATAGTAGATGATTTGGTGTGTAAAATTTTAGCTTATACACAGAGGATTAAATCATCGATTATTACAAGTATAAGTGTTTTGTTCTCAATCTATAATGGAAATTTAACATGTCATTAGGTACAATTGTAGCACAAGATTATATGTAATTTATCCTGATTATGGGAATGATATAGTTCCAACTTCTTGTGCTAGTAAATTTTGTATGTATTGAACGGGGCCAAGTAGATATAGTTGTTTTAGACTAACTGGCAAAACATATTCACTAAACTATTAAATATACTTATATTCTTAATCCTGATATAAGTATTATGATTTGTATACATTAATTATCGTTTTGATTTATTAAAAAGTGAGATTCTGAGATGGGTCAATATGCGTGATAAGTTGGATGATAATAATATATATTGGTGAAATAATATGTTAGTTGATGGAATCCATGTCTGATTATAGAGAATGATTGATATGTCGTTTTGAGAAAATTATAAGTTTTCATCGTGTCAAATCTTGCTAGTATTTATGAATCCAACACATGAAATAAGTTAAGTAGTGCTCTAAAGGAAATTAATCATTAAGTTAAATTCGTCAATAATTTATTTTATTGATTAGTATCTTAAATCATATCATGGGGAATTACGAAATCGAGAAGTGTAATTACGAATTTCTAGTGGAATGATTTGTAATTTATTATTGTAAGGATAATTCAAATTGATTATTGGAATTACTTCCGTAATAGGAAGCCTCGATAATTAATTATGTGGTCCCTATATTGTCCATTTTAAACTACAACTCATAATCCTATTTATATAGAAAAAGGAAGAATAATATGGGTTTTTCTAGTCTTCTAAAAAACTAGATTTTCGAGTCCTTTTTGGATTAGGAAGAAATCTCTATATGTAGGAATTCTCCTAACCTTGAAAAGAGATTAGTTTTCTATTCGATATTTGCCCACCCAAGTATTAGGAGAGTTTGGATGTGACTTGGGATAACAGTAGAAGACAATAACTATTGTTTATCTTGTAGATTCACTTAAAGGTCTGTCTATCTTGTAGATTCGCTCGAAGGTATTTGTTCAAAAAGTATTTATTGGATTAAATTTCAGTATGTTTATGTGTTCTAGAATAATATATGTTTTAACATAAACAATACCGGTTATCTATTATTCAAGTAAGCAGTAAAGATCCTAATATACTTTTGTTGTACATATATGTTTTCTAATACATAGATGTGTTTTGTATCATTTTTTATATGTATCTAAAACAAGTAAAACTTTGGGGACACTAATATGTATGATAAACAAAAATTATGTATGATCCGTTGAACAAATTATAATAATGTATCTTGAAGTTTAAATTTATTTGGAAAGATACAATAAATAATAAATAATAAATATATTTGGTCTAGCTATCTATTAGTGTATTATGTAGTTCAAATGGAATCAATGCCGGACAAAAATGATTGATCGGTTCTGAAATTTGTTTTGAAAGAACTAGTCTTGCGACCAAGATAAAAAATAATGCTCAATAGATAAAGTAAAAACAGCAGAAGAAAGATTCAGATTAAAATCTAACATCAAACACAAATTGTTGTGTGCAATGATGACAAGTAGGCCTCAATAGAAGAATTTGTACTATCTTCGCAAAAGAAGAATCTAGATCAATACTTTTTTGGAATACTTTGTTTTTTCGGATCTAATAATTATCAAATTATTACATTTCTTTCCGTTGTTACAAATTTTTACATTAAAAAGTACTTTTAGCTTACTAATTCCTGATTCAATAAATTGAAATGTGACGCTTATTTTTCAATTCTTCCTATTTTTTTCTATTGTTAATTTATAATAAAGTGAATTTGTGTATTATTTTGTGTTTGATAAAAAGTTATTTTTAAAATATACATTGTATTGGTTAAGTAATTAATGTTTCTGTAACAATTAATAAGTACTGAAAATACTATTATATTGCATTAATATGTTTAACATAATGAATCTAATACTTAACTCTTTGAAAAATTTTGTATCGGATGATATAGTATCAAGTGTTGTGATATGTATCAGATAAGAGTTGTGATGTGTATTTTTCACGACCCGGATTCTTAAATTCGAATCGCAACCGGCATCGTTGACCTCTTAGAGGTCGCAGACAAGTCTCATTTTGCAATCATCACATTCATATGGTCAATTTTAGCGGAAAATTTAAAACATTTAAACATATGAAGTATACATAGACTTCATATAGTTATTTCATAAATTCATCCTATACTAAACTCAACATAAGTGTAACAACCATCAATCATAAGAATCAATTCGAAACAATAAGAATATATCATTAATACGTTCGCCAGACACGAGATTATTACAAAAGCTTCAAAATGAAAGTACGAAATAAAAGCTAGGGACAACATCCACTACCTTTTCTAAAACTAAGGCTAGACTAAAACTGTAGCGTCCTCGAAATCAAGAGGACCTACCAAATGGTCTGGAGAAACGCTGATGTCCAAACCGTTGCAGGAGTCGTCAATTTGTCCCTTAACCAACATCTATAAAATAGTAAATAGTAGGGGTTAGTACACCACTTGTACTAAGTATAGGTGTATGCACACATACACATAAGGCTATGCATGATCAAAGAAAGCTCTTCCTAAACAACATGTTATTTCTGGTAAGCCTAGTCACTAGACTTTCCTAAATCGTTAGTTGTGAATTGTGGTATGAATATGATGTATTTTCATGCATTCAAAGCACACAACTCATTTTCTATATGATTACAAAACACTAGTATCATCAACATAGTTTTAAAACAACTCGAGCTAAGATTTGAGATTTTTTATCCTCTTAGGACATGAGCTCCTCTTTGTACACTTAGATTATATTTTAATATTTGTCTTCTTCTTGATGTGTATTTCAATAATTATTTTGGTCCTATGTTTTACTTACAAGTGCAATGATTCATTATAATCTCATACCCACAATGAATCAATGTAAGTAATCCAAGGACTAAGGAATGAAATCTCTACCTTATAGTGAATCATTCTTTACACTTTATATTCATTACCTTTCATATGCAATTCTCTATTGATCATGCCATTGATTTCATTACTTTCATTTTTTATGTATTATACATTTCATATACACAAGACTTTGGAATGGTTGATGTAGCATTAAGATATCTCAAGTGAGGGCCCAACATATGGAACCTCAATTTGAGGGCCTTCATTAGCAAACACAGAGTCTACTTCATTTGTCCATTCGTACTTCACATTATTCATTTCATTCATTTGTAGGCTGATATAAACACCAAATATACCTAGGGTGATGTTTAAGACTGTCATTGGGATCATGAAGTGCAATGACCAAGAATGACCTAATGTCTTTACTTGAATCTGATTTCACCTCGTGATTGTTTTGCAAAAACAACTTCGGTGTGGTTCATTTCATTATTATCTATACTTTGAGGCTGGACTCATTCTTCCTTTGAGAACTTTAACCTTAACCGACATAGATCATGTTAGCATCACGAAATCCAGTGTCTGCCCCACACCGATAAGAGGTGGAATCACCGGTCAAAGTGACCCGAACATGCTAGTGTGTATAAGGAGTTGAACCCTGGTAGATCCCTATATTGGCAGTATAGGTTCAAAGACTAGGAGATATAAGGAAACCCATACCCGAAATGCCAGACAGTATCATCTCATGAGAGTTACGTGAACCTCCGCCCTTCACGAAAGAAGGAATCACCGCTCATAGCTAGCCTCTCCGTACTCAGTAAAAAGTTCTATTACATTCAACTCATACGTCATGGAAGATGACTTCTAGTATGAGGATATCATATCGCAATGTATGATTTCTCATATCATCATTAGTATTTAGTATACACTAATCTCAATAGTTTCGTTAGAGTATTAATAGAGACTTGTCTCTTATTTAACTTTACACTCTCATAGGTGAGTAAGTTTTTGTAACATTTACTTAGGATCATTTGAGATTGCTCTCATCTTTCACATTAGCCTCTTATCATGTTGTCACCACATTAATTAGCTTTAGCATATTTGCTCTTCATAATTACTCACCCCTTTTTACGTGAATGTTCATTTCTTCTTTATCTTTTAGTGTTGACTCAAGCATTATGGAGGCTTGATTCTAGATTTAGATTTACTTACTCTATTGATGACTGGTCATCCTTACTTTATATTGATGAAATGTGAATTTTCCTTACATATCATCCTTTGGTGTTAATGAGACTAGCTCACAGATTCTAACACCTTCATACGTGAGTATTCTTTTAACATAGTAGCTTAGGTGGAAGTGAGACTTGTCTCAATTCCTTTAACACCCCATTCTTGTCACTTACTTACTTTATACCCCTTTAATTATGTTATAATTCATGTTTCTTACTTACTTTAGTATGGTAGATTCATATCATCGTTTATGGACGATGAGCACTTCATTCAATGAGTTTCATGAGTTCATATGTCATTTTTGTAGAGCATGTTGGGAGTTTTCCCAATGAATGACATGCCCTTAGTTATGGATTAATTGAATTACTTTATATGTGCTTATTTATTTCACATTCCAACATTTTAGTCATATAAGATAGTATAGGGTAATGTTGGGACTTGTCCCATTGATTGACATACCCTTAGTATGGATTCATTTTGTTCTGTTGGTCATGCTTAATTTAACATTGAATTTTATTGGGCAAATAAGATTGGTGTAAATTTAGTATTGGCCTAGAAATTTTGGAAATAACTTCATAGCTAGTTTATTGGCACAAGCCCAACATTCATTCAAATATAGTTACATGAGATTCTCATTAGCCAATTTTTTCATCATTTTTTAGAAGCAATAACGTAAGCCAATTCCATCCAACTTTTGGGCAAGACATTGTTAGCCATTTTACTGGCATAACCCAAACATTCATTCAACTTATGATTTCATGGAGATCTATTTAGCCAACCTTATAATATAGCTTTAGGCATAACACTTTTAAAATATTGGAAAGAATCATATTAGTATTTGATGAATATATCATATTTATAACGTTAAATTAACATCAAGTATGCACAACAAACCGTAACATCATCATACATAACATCTTCGTACATATCTTTAACATAGTATGACTCTTTTAATTAACATAATAACACTTAGCATCAAAAGAGTCCAACTAATAGGTTCATTCAATTATTATTTAATCAAAAACCATACAAATTAATATCAGTTAGCAGGACATATCAACAACATAATTTTTAACCTATTCAACATTGAAACCATAACAAGGATACTAGGGAAAAGAGTTCGACAAGAACGACGGGAAACAACCCTAGTTTTCAAGATCTTTGAATCAATCGAAAGAAAGTTCTCTTGGAGAAAGAAGTCCAGGAGAGAAACCCATACCTTATGTAGAACTTAATCTACGAAGACCACCTTGAACGAAACCTTGAAGAAACCTTGAAATCTGCCTAGAGAAATCAATAAATTTTCATCCTTTTTCTTGCGTTCGTTGCTCACTCTTTTTGCGTCCTTTTTTTCTATGAGTTTGAACGTGATTTTTAGGTTTAAGAACTGACCCTCACTCATTCAACTTAGGGTTTAATAATTTAGTTACTAAATTAATTAAATAATTACTAAAATACTCCTCCTAGATTGACTAGAACTAGGAAAACACAACACTTGGTCAAATCTGAAATTTTTCCAAAGAATTTAATTTTGCCCATTTAAATTAATTAATTAAATAACTAATTTAATTAACTAAGGTACCTATGGTAACTATTAAAGTTCCCCTAAATCATTGGAACAAAAATTAACCCTTTTGGACCATCCTAGCTTAAGTACTGCGATGTTTCTTGAGTTGTACTAGGTTAGTGTAAGAATTTCGGTTTCACCCAATTAATTTAATTAATTAAGTGACTTAGGGTAATTACTGAAGTACCCTTAAGTCGTTATAACCATAACTAATCCTTTGAACCATCCTAGGTTATGTACTAGGTTGTTTTTTTTCTTATTTTAACCAAAATCTGAATATTGCTTTGTGATTTCCGTTTTTCCCCTTTAAATTAAATAATTAAGTTACTAAATTAATTAATTAAGTAGCCTAGGGTAATTAATAAATTACCCATAAGTCCTTAGGATCTTAACTAACTCTTTGGACCATCCTAGGTTAGGTACTAGGTTGTCCCTTTTTTGTCTTAACCAAAATCTGAAATTTTTCTATTTATTTTCGATTTTGTCCCTTTTAAATTAATTAATTAATTTGATAAATTATCTAATTAGGTAATCTAGGGAAATTACTAAAGTACCCCTAAGTTGTTAGGACCATAATTAACCTTTTGGACCATCCTAAGTTAGGTACTAGGTTGTCTCTTTAACTAGTACTATGTTAGTGTCAACCCGGTTTTGGTCCTAGGTTGACGGGTGCACTAATGGATGGGTCCAATTCGTTTAGTTCTTGGTTTTTTAGTTATTTAGGGCAGTAGGTTAGTGTCTAGATTTGGTAGGGAGGCTAGGCCCCACATGTAGTGGTCCCTTGTGCACGTTTTTCCTCCTAACTACCCTAACCGAATTCGATTAGGGTGGTCCCCTCCTTTTGGCACCTTCTTCACATGTCTTGCATATGTGCTTGCACATGAATTGGTTGCACTTTCCTAACTAACTATTATTTATGGTTCATTTGGGAATGTTTACTTATTGTCCTAAGGACCCTCATTATGTCCTTGGGCACTACTTAATTTACATTATCATTTTAAATGATCCTGTGTTGTGGTAGTAGGTTTGACACTTGGATGCCTAGTACTTTGTGTGCAAATACTAGAAAATATATGTTTTTAGCTTAGGGTATTCATTTCAGGTACATTTCTTAAACAAGCTCATAAATGTTAGAAAATTTGCTAACACCCTTTAACCTAATATTTTCTAATATGCTCAATATTTTGCTTATTTGGGTATTTTATAAAAATTGGCTAATCCCCTTAGCCAATTTTCTATACTATGCCCAATATTTCTCAATATTGGGCATTGCGATGTCTATGTACCCCAAATACCCATTCTTAAAGACCTACTGGGCTCTTCCTTAGACATATAATTTTTCCGGAATGTTACAGTATTGGATAAGAGGCAAAATATTAAAAGGTACTAAATATATTACAACTTAAGAGAATTGTAACAATTGTAAATGTATAGTATCACGTTTTGTGAGACACATCAATTTGTGATTTGGAAAACATGATAAATAATAATTGTGTATTATATGCTTAATACATCTTTTGACAAATTTGTATCAGCTTATAATATACTATCAAGTGAAGTCATTTGTACCAAATTTATCAGAGGCATAATGTTATGTATTAATATATTAAAAGTTGACTGATTTGTATCAAGTTTAAAAATATAATATCATGTTTTGTGATACATACACATTTGTTATATCGAAAATAATCGTGTATGATATACATAATAATTTTTTGAAAATTTTTGTATCCGCTAAAAATATAGTATGAACTATACATATGTGTATTATACTTATAAGAGACAACATTTAAAATCTTATTAAACATATATAAAAAATGAAAAGTTAAATAACTAATTTTAAACATAAAAATTCTTCACATTTAGAAGTATTATCTTCAAAAGGGAATAAATACTCAAAAATACTAATAAAAGTATCTTACAAAAAAATAGATCATAGAAAATTTTCGGTGAATCGATACATAAAAATCTATTCTACAAGATCATCTCCTGCTGGTGGAGTGTAGAGATTGTTCGACCTTGTAGGATTATCATTCTCACTAACATATTTGGTCTTGGCCTTGTTAAAACCATACTTTCATAACAGTGTTGCATATCTTGTGTGAAGATAGTCATCTAAAAAATCTTTAAATGGGATGGTGATTCAATCGATCAGAAATTCAAAAAAAAAAAACGCTCCGCAATCACTTAAAAAAGAAGAAGATACATTAGAGAAACATATCAAATGTGTTAATAGAAACATATAAAATGTGTAAGTAGAGAAAAATTAATTCAATAGTTACAGAATGTCGCTTTCTTGTTGCATAATATCTTGAACAAATTTCACCTCAAACGAATGTTGTGCATCAAATAGTTCAACAATGGAAGATAGAATTTTTTTTAAAAAAATACTAAAATACATGATTTAAAATAGATACCCTGAATAGTGTAGGTTGAGATACGGCATGCAACCTTTCTACCTCTTTTTTCGTTGTTTTTCAACCTTTTTTTCCGATGATGTAGGTACTTTCTTTTTTGCTTTTGCCTTCTCTGAACTTTGATTTGTCATTTTTAAAGGATCCTGTAACCTTTTAGATCTGTTTATTTTTGTCCATTGAATTATCAGAATCAAATATTCGATTAATATTAGGTGTAACTATTTGGGCAATTTCAATACCAAATGAAGAAGCATTCATATGTATTAGACAAACTGATGAAACAGGCAAAAAGGAAGAAGAAAATTGAAGAAGAAGAAAGTACCTACAGATTCCAAATTAGTAGATTGGAGAGAAAAATCTCTTGAAATTCATTTTTTTGTTAATGTGATATCTGATTTGATTATTTGAGTGAAAAGAAGGAGTAAATATAGGAGTTAGAAACGTGATTCTGGAGTGGAAATGAAATAATGTATCTGACAGTTGGGTCTTAAGGAAAAAGAAGGATTTTTCGTATTATTTTAAAATGGTTGGGAATATTGAGAATATTGGAACTAACGATGTATACTTTGATAATTTTTCCTTTAAAGTAAGAAAATAACCATATATATTGATATAAAAATAACATATATTTAGCACATAGAATCAATCAAGGAATTCTCAGATTTGTCCTTCCACTTCAATTTCCTCTGTCTATATTCACCCCCTTTCTCTGTTTTAACTATGTCTTGCTTTCCGTTTAATTATGCTACATGTTTGTATTTAAAAATTACAAAAAAAAAATAGTATAAATCCCAATAACAATATAAAATACTCAAAGAAATGTATTAATATTTATGTTTACACGTGCTCAAATAAATTGATAAATTGACATTGATGTATATTATTTAAAAGTTATATAAAATATACTATCAATTAAAATAATTCAAAGTTCAAAATATTTAAATTGAGATAAACAAGCAACATATACTGAACCTGTATTGATATATACTATTGAAACTAGTATAAATACATGACACAAATTGAACAAGTATATGATAGGTTTAAAATAATATCAAATAAACAATTTTACTATGTCACAACAGATTCTCCGTACTCCACTCATTGAAAAGTTTAGCCGTGATAATAAACAATATTTTAACAACAGTTTGGTTACTTCCTTCGTCTAATAATATTTGTTCATTATACAAAAAAATATCTAACAATATTTGTCCAACTTATAAAATGTTATGATACATAAATATATCGTTTAACTTGACCTCATTTCATATTTACACCCTCCAACTTTGAGTGTGCACAAGTATACACTTAAACTTGTATAAAGTTGAACAAGTAGACACATGATTCTTATATAACATAATGCATATCTAACATCACGTCGGACATAAATTTTCATATAGGATGTCATGTAGGACGTGTGTGTCCATTTGTTCAATTTTATACAAGTTTGTGTGTCTACTTGTGCATACTTAAAGTTTGAGGGCATAAATGTAAAATAAAGAAAAGTTAAAGGGCATATTTATGTATTATTCCTTGTGAAATCTATGGATAATTTAACACATAGTTCTTAATTTACCCTTATCATTAATTATAGTCATTTCCCTATTTCATATTTCAAGACATTATATCTATTATATTCCAAAGGTGATATAGTAAAATTATCATTCTATTTGTAATTTCTTAAAGGTGTTTCATGTAGACTAATATTATTGGACAAAGGAGGCAAATCCAAAATAATGGACCCAACTGATTTTGATCATGACATCAAATAATGAACTTACGCTAAAATTATGTATTTTAAATTTTAAATTTTTACTTAATCCAATTTTCAATGTACCAACAACAAAAACTGACACAGCATTCTTGGAATAGTCAATAAAACTTTGGATTTGATTTTTAAAAAATAAGTGATTATTAATCAGATGTGTATGAATTGTTCATGGCTTCCCATGCTGTCAAGACAAAAGTGGAATAGCATTAAGCAAAAAATGGGAAAATCAAGATGAGCATCAAAATTATCAAATCACCTTCTACGTTATGTTATATAGACTCCTAATACCTCCATTCTAAAACACACAAGAAAAAGAAAAACAAACTAATATCAAGCCTTCGAATCCAATTCTTCTCAATGGGAAGCCAAATGAAGAAGCAATTTGGTGCTTTGGCATTTTTCTTGATTGCCAAATGCACTATGGCATACTCACCTTATTAATATGAATCAACATATTCATCATACAACAAAGCACAAACTACAATTGCTAAAGGTGAAGGCTACAAGGTACCCTCAATGCCTGAAAATGAATATAAGACGTTGACATTTTATCAAAGAATGATTACGACAAAAAGACATTAGTTTCAGAAAATAATGAAAAGAAAGTACCTTCGGTTGCTTAATAGGAAGACAAGATACCCTCAGTGCCTAAATCCGAATACAACATGTCGTCTTTTCCCAAAAAACGAATATTTCAATAAGCCATCAATTCCAAAAGATAGTTACAAGAAGGTGACATATCCTCCTAGAAGGTGTCATAAGTTCCTGAGGCAAAATACAAGGGGTTATTTTTGCCAAAATTTGACTACTTTCAGAAGCCATCCTTTACGAAAGATAACTATGAAAGGTTTCATATGTTCCAAAGGTTCCCTCGAAGCTCTAATATAGGCTCTGGACAACAAATGGATAGTAAAAAAATTAAGAATTTTGGTGAATTTAATTGCGAATAAGGTAAATTTAATTGAATTTAGAAATGATTTATCTAAATACCAAATTGTTAAACCAAACATATAATTAAATATGTTTATATATTCGAAATATAATAACTTCCAATATATTGTTATTCTTGGTATTGTAAAGTATGTATTGTTATTAACCTGTACTTATAAGGTTAGCAAAACAGAAATAGAAATAAGGTGAATTAGACAAAAAACAAAAAAATTCTAGTCCACAAAAATTATTGTGTCTCCTTAAGAAATTTATTCCCCTTAGTGTAACCGAGATTGTTGATTAATTTCTCCCAAGATAAAACGGATTAATCTCGTTAAAGAAATAGCGGTACCACAAATTTCTTTAACTTCAGCAAACTTAAGAACATCAACAAGTCACACAGACTTAGTGTATCGACACTTTGATTTTGAGAGAAAATATATGCAGATAGGGCTGGGCGTTCGGTCGGTTCATAAATATCGATTCATTTTTTCAGTTTTCAATTTGGCCAAATGTGAAACCAAACCCAACTGAAATAAATTTGATTTGGTTCGGTTATTATAATTTTGATTTGGTTTGGTTTCGGTTTAACCAAATTTGATAAAAATTTAGCAGGATTCAACAATTATTAATGAAAAACTCTAAATACCCACAAAGAGCAGAACTTCTAAACATATTTTCCATTTTTGAATTAGAGGGTTATTATACAACTTTGCCAAAACTTTAAGTATTTAATCAATGATTGGTTCAAGCTAAGCATAGATAGGCTCAATACTATCTTAGACGACACAATCGTGAAGTCTTACACACACTAATCCATGAGAGCTACATTAGTCCATTTGAAATTAGACAAGTTAAACAAGGCTACACACACATTAAATATGACATCTACTATCAACCGCAAATAAGGATAAATTTTTTGATTGAGGTTTACTTATAACTTTAACATCTAATAACAGTCAGAGATGAAGTTTTTGAAGGCAACAAAATCAAATGCGGTTGAAAAGATTGCAAAGCACAATTTCTGAAATGTTTGCACTTGTACGCCCTTGTCATTGACCACCAAATAGCTGTATCAAATGATGAGCAGTTTTCATCAGAACATAGGCAAGTCTTTTATTTACCTTTTTCACCATAGAAGGGAATGGGGGTAATGAAACTTACTCCGGCGACGACTGACAACTGACGAGAGCTGAGAGTTGAGAGATGAGTGACGAGTCGAGTCGGCATCGGCAACCAGCTTATGTGTAACCTGCATTACTGAGAGAGGCGAGTCGGTGTCGGTGTCGACGTATGTAAATATGTAATGTTATCAATTTAGGGATTTATCATCAATTGATAGGAAATTAGAAATTTGGCCGACTGGGAATGAGTAATTGGGCAAGGAATTTTGGTAGTTGGGCTAAGACATAGGAATTTGGGTAGTTGCGTTGAGAATAATAGTTTGTGGGCTACTGAGATAGGCTGACTGGGAATGGGTAACATTTATAAATATACACAAATTTGGTTTTTCTATTAACCAAATTTTTAAATATAAAAACAAAAAACCAAACCGGAAGACTCAAATATTAAAATTAAAAGTCGAAACCGACCGAAAAACCAAAATCAAAATTTAAAAAAAAAATTATTCTGTCGATTTGTCGGTTTTAACAATATTATGCTCAGCCCTATAAGCAGAGGAGGAAAAAAAATTTTTTGTTTGAAAAAAATGAAAAAATGACCTCCTTTTATAGCCATTTTCTGCAAGCAACGTGTCTATTCGGAGAAATCTTTTCAAACTCGGTTTATTCAAATAGTTGTATCTTTTAAAAAAATAACAACTTTTTGAAAACTGTATCTGTTGGAAATGTAATAGCTTTTCGAAAAGAATAACGACTTTCAAAAACATTATCGTTATATGTGAATTAATTCTATTAATTAACTAACGTCCTGAATTAATTTATGAGAGATAAGATTAACAAGGTTTATTTGATTAAAAAAATCAATTGAATAAATTTTGTCCAAAAAATTTATCAATCAATCACATCAATTGTCAAATCCAAAGTCGAAATCGAAACAGAGATCGAGCGATGACGACGGCGTGAGGGGGCACCTTCTTCTTTGCTCTTTAAGAAGTAAAGGAAGTGTTTCCCAATATAAGGATGACAATTTCTCTTTCTTTTGACGATATGGGAGAAAATGACTTTTCATTTGCACTTTGCAAATGACTTTTCATTTTCCCTCACAATTTGGTCCCTCGCTTTCCAACTTTTCATATTCTTTTTTTGTCCTTTTCCCATTCACACTTTGCTAAACCCAACAATCCCCACATGAATGGGGAATGTTTATTGTTAAAACATATGCATGAAAAACTTGTGTCTTGTATGTAAGGGTTAATCGCATCTAGATAAGTAGGTTTCCCTTTAAACTTTCTGTAGAGAACATATATCAGATATACTCTATCAATCGGTAGATTTGATATCTTTTAATTGTCAAGCTTTGATCTATACCTAGACAACATAAGTCACACAATCAAACCTTGAACTATTCTTAGTTCTCTTTTTTTTGTTTGTTTCAGCAATGAACAGATCTCGGATAGTAAGTGCTTAGAGAACTGGCCTTACCGGATTCTCCTTGAAGCGTCTTACACTTCACACTCTCATAGGTGATTTCTAAATGTGTTATCCTGTAGATACCCTATTTGATATACCCTGTATCAAATTTAGCAACCATTAAAAAGTCCTTATGTCGTCGTCAAATACTTTGACTCATCATGAGAATGCACCGTAAAAGAATTTTTTATAATGTCGAACCGTCATCAATGACTTTGTTTTATCTCCTTGAACCTAGATCTTGGGATCTCCCATCTTCTAGGAAAAGTTATCGCCACAATGACTTCTTCTCGGACAAATTCCCATTCCAGTCAATGATTTATCAACTCCCTATCTAGTTAGGCCTTTTGTAAGTGGATCCGACATATTAACTTTTGACTTCACATAGTCAATTATGATAATTCCACTAGAAAGTAGTTGTCTCACAGAGTTATGTCTTCGTCCTATGTGACGAGACTAGCCGTTATACATAACGCTTCCACCCTTCCTATTGCAGCTTGACTATCACAGTGTATGCATAGAGGGGCCAATGGTTTGGGCCAAAACAGAATATCTTCTAAAAAAATTTGTAGTCATTCAACTTGTTCACCTGCCTTGTCTTAAGCGATGAATTTAGACTCCATTGTAGAGCGAGCTACACATGTTTGTTTGGATGATTTCCAACATATTGTTCCTCAACCGTTAGTAAAACGTATCCACTTGTGGATTTTGTTTCAGTTGATCCACTAATCCTATTTGCATCACTATATCTTTCAATAACTGCTGGATATTTGTTGTAATGCAAATCATAGTTTTGAGTATCATCTAAGTATCCCAAAACTCTCTTCATTGACAACCAATGATTTCATTGGGATAACATGTGTATCAACTCAGTTTATTGATAGCGAAAGCTGTGTGTAGTTGTGCACAATTAATCACATACATCAAACTTCCAAATACGCTGGCATAGTCCAATTTATACTGACTTTCAAATAATTGAATTTTTCAAGTATCTTTTAAATATAATGACTTTGAGACAATGCTAGACCATTAGAAGTTTTGAGAATTTTAATTCCGAATATCAAGCAACTCCTACATCTTTTATATCAAACTTACTACCGAGCATACTCTTAGTAGCTTTTATATTGGCAATGTCCTTTCTCATTATCAGCATGTCCTCACATATAGACATACAATGACTTTATTATTTGGAGTATCTTTAATGTAAACACATTTATCACATTCATTGATCTTAAATCCATTTGACAACATGGTTTGATCAAACTTTGCATGCCATTGTTTCGGTACTTGTTTTAGTCCATAAAGTGACTTAATAAGTTTGCACACTTTCTTTTCTTTACCATGATCTACAAAACCCTCAAGTTGTTCCATGTAAATTTCTTCTCCTAGCTCTCCATTTAAGAAGGTTGTTTTCACATCCATTTGGTGGATTTCAAGACCATATACTGCAGCTAGGGCATTTAACATCGGAATTGATGTAATCCTAGTCATTGGCGAGTATGTGTCAAAATAATCAAGACCTTTTTTTTGTCTAATGCCTTTCACAACAAGTCTTACTTTATATTTGTCAATAATTCCATCATCTTTCATCTTCCTTTCAAAGATCCATTTTGAACCCAAGTGTTTGTTTCCTGGAGGAAGATCAACCAACTCCCAAGTATGATTGATTAGGATTGATTCAATTTATCTATTGACAGCCTCCTTCCAATGTCGGTTGACAGCATTGCTTCCTTGAATGTTTGAGGCTCATTTTCAAGAAAGAAGGTTACAAAATCATATCCAAATGAAGTAGTTGTCCTATGGTGTTTACTACGCCTTGGACTCTCTTCATCAGTTTCATTCTCTTTTGGTTCTTCTCGGGGTTGTTTAAACCCCCCACTAGATGACTAAAGTCTAGTTTTATAGATATGTTCAAAAGATTCAGCACTATCTGATTCCATTACAGTATTGTCATGAATATCCGGATGTTCGAACATATGAACCAAAAATCGACATGTCTTACTGTTTGTAGCATATCTAACGAACACACAATCACTGTCTTAGGCCCTATTTTTACTTGGACTTTGGTTAGACACCCCCACACTTTGATATATTTCAAGTTGGGTTTTCTACCTTTCCATTTCTTTTATGGAATAACACGCGTCTTTGAGTGAGACACTCTATTGAGTATTCGATTTGCTGTATGGATAGCCTTCCCCCACAAGTTTTGTGATAAACCTGAACTTATAAGTAATGCATTCACATTTCTTTTAAAGTACGGTTTTTCCTTTCTGCAATCTCATTAGATTGAGGAGTGTATGGACCAGTAGATTGACGGATTATTCCATTTTCTAAAAATATTTCTGCAAATGGAGATTCATGTTCTCCACCTCTATAACTTTTGATCATTTTGATCTTTTCATCCAACTGATTTTTAACTACTGTTTTATATTGCCTAAATGCATATATTGCTTCATCCTTTCCCTTAGCAAATAAACATAACAATATCTAGTGCAATCGTCAATAGAAGTTATGAAATATTGTTTCCCACCACATGATGGCATTGACTTAATGTCACAAATATCAGTGTGAATCAGTTCTAACGGAATTGAATTCCTTTCAATAGATTTATAAGGATGCTTAGCATACTTAGATTCAATGCAAATTTTATATTTTTATTTACTACACTCAAATTTTGTGAACACATTTAAGTTATCAGTTTTCGCAAGGTTTTGTGAGTAACATGTCTCAAAAGTTCATGCCATAAATATTTAGACATAAGAAAGTAAGAAGAAGCATAATCTTTATTCATATCAACTACAATTAGATTGAGTTTGAAAAGGTCATCATCACTAAGGTACCCTTTTCCTACATACATATCATTCTTACTGACAACTACTTTATCAGAAATAAATACAGCTTTGAATCCATTGTTAGTAAGAACTGGAATTGAATTCTTTCTCAATTCTAAGAACATACGAGACCTTGTTCAAAGTCACCACCTTGACTGATGTCATCTTTAATAGGACCTTGCCAGTTCCTTTCACCTTTGCAATAGGGAGATTGTCATAAACAACTTCTCGTATGTAGGTGCTGGAATATATGACAAAATAATTTTTTGTTGGCACAAACATGGCATGAGGCACCAGAATCAATCCACCATTCTCATGGAATTTTTAACAAAGTTACATTCTGAAAGCATTGCATAGAGATCGTTCAATTATCCTTTGTATTCAGCCAAGTTTGCTTGATCCTTCTTTTTCTTGTCCTTCTTAGCACCTCGGCATTCAGTAGCCCTATGACCACGTTTATCATAGTTGAAGCAGCTTCCATCGAATTTCTTCTTAGGAGGATTGTTTTTTGGGCCAGATGCTTTCTTTCTTTTCTTTAATTTTATGGGATATTCTACAAAAATATTTACCCCAGATATTGCTGAATTACCACGGGACCTCTATTCTGCAGCCTTATTATCTTCATTGATTCTCTACCTTACTATGACATCTTCAACAGTCATTTCCTTGCGTTTATGTTTCAAGTAGTTTTTGAAGTCCTTCCACAATGGAGGTAACTTCTCAATAATAAAGGACACTTGAAATGAATCATTCACAATCAGTCCTACATTTAAAATTAAGTTAGTATTAAGGAAAAACATAATATTTCTGACATAGACATTAAATAAATTTAAACCTTCAGCAAGGAGATCATGGATTCTGACATGCAGATTTTGAACTTAGGTGACGACGGTCTTACTGTCTATCTTCTTATAGTCAAGAAACATTGCCAAAATGAATTTCTTCATTGCGGCATCTTCTGTTTTGTACTTCTTTTTAAAGCGTCCCATAGTTTTTTTTTTAGGTTTTGACATTTCTGTACACATTATACATATCATCTTGCAGCTCACTCAGAATATAATATTTATACAAAAAATCTGAGTCTGTCTATGCTTCTGTTACCAAGAAACGTTCTTTAGGTTGAGTATCATCCATTATAACATGAACATTCTCATTAATGAACCTCTACAGACTCAACATAGTGAGATAGAAGAACATCTTCTGCTGCCATATCTCGAAATCGACTGCAGAAAACTTTGAAGGTTTCTCAGTCAACGCTAAGGGAGCAGTTGAACAATTCTGTGCAATTGATGTTGTTGCAGTACTTACTGTTTCAGCACTCACTATTCCAGCATTCAGTTGACTTGAATTAGTCATTTTTTTCTGTCACAAATGTAAGATAATTTTAGTATTTGAAATACTAACAGTAAAGAACAAATCTTCACATAGACTATTTCTGATTTAACGATAAAGTTTTTATGTTCTTTTAATCTTTAATGGACTGAATTTTAAAAATTCGAACAGAGTAAAAAATCATAAAGGGTTTAATCTCCAAAAACCTCAAATACAAAAACTCAATAAATTTCGTAAGCTTGTTATTAACTTGTACTTATAAGATTAGCAAAGCAGAAACAGAAATAAGATGTATTAGACAGAAAACAAAATAATCTGAGTCCATAGGAATTGATGTGTCTCCTTAAAAAATTTAATCCCCTCACTGTACCCGAGGTTATGGATTAATTTCTCTCAAGATAAAACGGATTAATCATGTTAAAGAAATAGCGGTATCTCAATTTTTTTTTAACTTTAGCGAACTTAACAACAACAACAAGTCACACACTTTCAGTCAATCGATACATTGATTTTTAGAAAAAATATATCCATAGAAGGAAAAAAATTTTCGTGTTTAGGAAAAACAAAAAATAACTTTCTTTTATAGCCATTTTCAGCAAGAAACGTGTCTGTTCAGAGAAATCTGTTCAGACCTGTTTTATCCAAAAAGTTGTGTCTTTTGAAAAAAAATAACAACTTTTTGGAAAATATCTCTGTTGGGAATGTAATAGCTTTTCGAAAAGAATAACGATTTTTCATAATGTTACCGTTATACGTAAATTAATTATGTTAATAACTAATTATCTAACATCCTGAATTAATTTATAAGAGATAAGATTAACATAATTTATTTGATTAACAAAAATCAATTAAAAAAAATTTGTCCAAAAATTTATCAATCAAATCATTTATCAAATCCGAAGAAGAAGCCGGGCCGACCGAGCAACGACAACGGCGTGAGGGGACATCTTCTTCTTAGCTCTTTAATAAGTAAAGGAAATGTTTCCCAATATAAGGCAACAATTTCCCTTTCTTTTGCCGATATGGGAGAAATGACTTTTTATTTGCACTTTACAAATGACTTTTCATTTTCTCTCCTAATTGATTCCTTCACTTTTCAACTTTATATTTTTTTTCCTTTTCCCATTCACACTTTGCTAAACCCAACATGTATAATATATGGTCCAATGATGTGAATTTGAAGTAACGCTCAAGTATCAATATCATAAAATAATAACAAAAAAGAACAAGAACTACATTCTTGGAAGTCAATAAAAGATTGGACTTAATTTTCAACTTACCAACAAAAATTATTCATTGGTTTCCATTATCTCAACACCTTAGTGGAACAACATTAACCAAAAAAATAATAGGAAAATCTCTGATCTGTTAAGATTAGTTTAAGACCATCCAAATCTACATCATAGTTAAGCTCTATATAAACACCTAATTTTTCTCCATTCTAAAACACAAGAAAAAGAAAATTCTAGTACTAAAATATAAATATTCTCAATGGGAAGCAAAATGAAGAAGCAATGGCCTCAATTTGCTTGTGCTTTAACAAATTCCTTGATTGCCACATGCGCTATGGCATATTCACCTTATTCTTATGAATCATCAGATTTAACATATAACAACGCACCATCTACAGTAGCTAAAAGCGAAGACTACAAGGTTCCCTCAGTGCCAAAAGAGGAATATAAGGTACCTATTTTTTCCCAGATTACTACAAGTAGCCATCAGTTTCAGAAGATAACTATAAGCAGGTGTCATCGGTTCTAGAGGTACCCTCGGTGCACAACGAGGAATACACGGTGCCTTCTTTGCCAAAGAATGATTTCTACAAGAATCCATCAGTTACAAAAGATAACTATAATAAGCTGTCATTAATTTCAAAAGATAACAACTATAAGGAACCCTCAGTTCCCAAAGAAAAATACAAGATGCCTTCTTTAACAAAGAATGAATACAAGAAACCAACCGTTCCAAAAGATAATTACAAGAAGGTGCCAACTGTTACAGAGGTACCCTAAATGCCTAAACGAGAATACAAGGTGTCGTTTTTGCAAAAAAATGACTACTACAAGAAACCATCAGTTCCAAAAGATAACTACAAGAAGGTGTCATCTGTTTAGAGGTACCCGTAGTGCCTAAACAAGAATACAAGATACCTTCACTGCCAAAGAATGACTATTAAAAGAAACCATTAATTTTAGAAGATAACTATAGGAAGGTACCATCTGTTTCAGAGGTCTACTCAATGTCTAAAGAGGAATTCAATTTGCCTTCTTTGCCAAACAATGACTATTACAAGAAGCCATCCGTTCCAGAAGATAACTACAAGATGGTGTTTTATGTTCCAAAGGTACCTTCAGTGCCTAAAAAGGAATATAAAGTATCTTCTTTGCCTAAGAATGATTACTACAAGAAGACATCAGTTCCAGAAGACAACTATAAGAAGATATCATCAGTTTCATCTGATAATGTATATAAGATACCCTCAGTACCTAAACAAGAATACAAAGCACTTCAAGAAAAAAGAAGGTGCCAACTATTTAAGAGGTACCCGTAGTGTCTAAACCAGAATACAAGATCGTGTCTTTTCAAAAAGCTAACTCTTCAAGAAACCGTCACCTTCTCCATCACCACGACCTCTATATTACTAAATTTTTTATCCCTCATGTTCATATTTAAATGATGGTCTTCTCCGGCCCAACATATATAACCAATAGGGTTCTCATATTATTATGAGTTCAAAGGCATGATATCAATGGCTATAACAAAAATTTAATTCTTTATTTGTTTTATTTTTCTTCTCTTTCCTACTTGGAGTTGCAACTTTTTTTTGTTATTTAAATTCTATTTTGTGTAACTAGAGATTTATGCATATTGAATACATTTTTTTTTAATTATTTAAAGTTTATATCTATACATTCACCTCTTCTTCCATTAACTGTCAATTAATTTCTCATAAATTCAATAGCAAAATAACAACCATCAATGAGGATTTGGTGATTCCGATACCAAGAGTAGAGTGGCCGGCATTTCATGTTACCAAAACAAGAAGAAAAATAAAGAAAGAAAATAAAAATATTTGTAAGTTCATTATACCGTATAAAATTAGAAAAAATTAGCTAAATTAATAAGTTATTTTATAATATTTTCTAAAATTTTCTACCAATTGAAAAATTACAAAAATTCCTACTCTCTCATATTATTGGATACATAGCTTTATATGTGACATATAATTGGTCGGATACATCACTTTTGGCAATATATCAAGATATTGAGTGATGTATGTGAAATGGAGACGTGATGTAGCGTGACTTTGAGGGATGTATCCAAAATCAGAACGCGATTTATCGGGACGCTTTGGGATGTATCCAGGTCCGCCAAATTTTTAACGTATTTGTTGCAATTTGTAGAAGAATAAAAATAAGATATTATTAGCTCTTAGCACTACGAGATTTGTATGAAATTTTCATAAAAACACACTTCCTTTTAAATTTTTTGAGCTCATTTGATTTAATACATCATTGACCTATAAATCATTTTGATCTTATATCATATTATAAAAACATTTAAGCTTTGGTGTAAACTTCTACTTCAAATATAAAAGTTTTTAACCGCGGTAAATAGATGAATTTAATTAGCGGCAATTAAGGTCATTTTCCTAGCTTTTTAGAACAATTTTACATGGTTTGTCCAAATACCATATAGTAAACCAAACATAAAATTAAATCAATGATGTTTGAAATAATAGCTTGCAAGATATTAATTGTAGCCAAATGAAGAAGCAATTGCTTCAATTTGCTTGTGCTTTGATATTTTTCTTGATTGCCACTTCTACTGTGGCATACTCACCTTATTCTTATGAATCAACAGATACATCATACAACAAAGTACCTACCACAATGGCGAAAAGTGAAAAATTCAACATACCCTCAGTGTCAAAGAATAATTTTACTATAAGAAGTCATCGGTTTTAGAAGAAAACTACGAGAAAGTACTCTCCATTCCTGAACATGAATACAACATACCCTCAGTGTCTAAACAGGAACATAATGTGCCACATTTGTCAAATAATGATTACTACAAAAAATCATTAATTTTAGAAGATAACTACAAGAGCCCACCTGAGCCGCCTTCTCATAAAAAATGCAACTTCTTTGCGAATATGGTGGATCTTTCACAAATGATAAGGCCAAACGAATATATCTTCTCTGCAAACGCGAACAAGAAACTGTTCTTCACTAGAAACAAGCAATATTAAATACATCCAAACTCTAGAAATAAATCCTCAAAACTAAGTCGAAACTTCATGTAGACAAATCAATAACTATTTTTAAAGATAGTATGATATCCCCTTTAGGTCCAAATCTGCTACGAAAATATTAGGTTAAACTTCCATAAATTTTTATCACAAGAGGTAGTAAATGTCAGCATCCCCCAAATAAAAGCCGAAAGAAAAAAGAAATCACATAAGAAATATACAAACTCAATCAGGTGAAAAGAATATGAGAGTGACTTAAAAGTTGGTCAAACCTATATTTATATCATTTTTAGATTTCGGAAGTATTTATCAAGGTAATAATAACTTAAATAAGTTTAAAATGACTTAAAAAAAGAGTTAAAAACCAAAAGTAGGTTACCCGTGCTTTTTAAATTTATGTTCTTAATTAATTTTTCTTTGAAATTAGTATAATTTAATTAAATTAATTATAAAAAAAACTAAAAGCAAAAGATTTCTACGAATATCATGAAATGCACGTTTAACAAAAAATGTTAATATTATAAATATAATGTCATAAAATTATTATAACATTGACTTACAGATAATCTCTATCAAGTATATCCTAAAAATTTATTGACTTGCAATGTCAAATATAAACTCAATACTACTAAAACAAATGAAACTAAAATATAACATAAGTTTTAAAAAAAAAATAATTAACACAGTATTGTTATGTCAAATTTCAACATAACATACATAAATATGAGTTTTTTAGAAAAGAAAAATATTAATTTATAATCTTATTCAATAATGAATTCAACTTTTAAAACATAGAATACTCACAAAATGCAAATAAAAATACATAATATGAAAAATTAAATAGAATAACATGAAAAAGTGAGAAGGAAAACAAATATAAATAAAAAAAATAGAAAATATTATGATAACAAAAATAAAATAATAGAAATAAACAAATATATAAAAATAAAAAATCGAAATATAAACAAAAGGAAGAAAAGAAATTAAAAAAGTTTTATATAATTACATGGTGTAAATATACATGATTCCTAACTCTCACATAGGAATTGAGGAATGTAATTACTACCCTTCAATTACACTCAATTCCTCCCTTTTCAAGTAATCACTTGGTCTAGCAAACATGTATAAAAGTGTGTAATTACAATCAATTACACCAACTGTTAATTACATATGTCTTTTCAAACAAGTCTTTAGGGTCTATTTGTAAAGCCACATTGGTAATTGGATATGATGCAACCATGTCTGACATGTTTGGTTGATCATGTAATTACTTGGCCAACATGTAACTTCGTGTAATTTTCAGGAGGTAATTACACTCTTTAATTTATAGGGGTGTGTTGTGAATTGTAGTTAAAATACATAATGTAATTACAAGTTAATTACTTTTTAATTTCTTTCTTTTATTTGTATTGTTAGTTTTAACTTTAATTATTCTAATGTTTTCTATAAAATATTTTTGTAATATATATATATATATATATATATATATGTATGTATATATATATATATATATAT
>NC_028648.1:47263783-47280881 GCF_001406875.1 Solanum pennellii | reverse complement strand
GACATAATCACATATCATAGGTCGAGAAAATGCAAAAAATTTAAAACTTTTACGTAGTGAAGTATACTTAGACTTTTCATTTATCATATATGAAGTTTACATAGACTCCTCGCTTATGAAGTGTACATATACTTCCCATTTATACAATATAAGCCAATTCATAAAGTTGTCTAATAATAGTCTAACATATAACAATCTAATAGAGAATTACAAAGTTTAGGCATAGACCTTACAATAGTATAATACGCCACATATAGTCTTACAACTAAGTCTCAACAGAAGGAAATAACAAGTTTCTTTAGGCATAGACAATAATAATGAAGATAGAAAATGAGATCATCCTTGAACTTTGAGGATTCACCAACAACTTGGGAGAGATATCCAAGTCTTCCTTATAATTAGCCTCAAAAGCTTTACAATGCCATGAACTTACATATTTGTAGAATTATAAATAATATGAGTTAGTACAAACCACATGTACTATTTTTGGAAACATATGCAAGTAAAACTATTGAAATCATGTTTAAAGGGACATTTTGTTCATGCTATATGTCACTTTGAAAGCCTTTTATGCACCTGTAAGAGCATATACAAGTCAATGATCATAAGATCATGCTTAAAGGGACATTATGTTACAATCAATGTCTACATTTCATAAAACATCATATCATGCATAATCATCATCGTATATATAACAATTTAGACCCATATCATGTTCATTAATGAAGTCATCATTATATAATATTATCATCATGTGAAGTCAACATTTGAACTTCGCTCATAATATAAGCACATAAGAACACCCTATTAGGACTCCCTTCAAGGTCAACTTGTGCAATGGATAGGTAAAGTCACATACCCTTAGCTACACTAAGTAGAATCCCTTAAGTCACCCTAGTTAAAGTTCATCTTTATTACGTCATTAATTTATTTTACTTTCGGGAACAATCACCTTAACCGACATTAGACCATGTGACCTAAACATGAAATCCGGTGTCATAAAACCCTACACTGAAAGAAAGTGCTCTCTTTGCCAAGGTAGAACCAAAATATGAACATAGCATTCTAGGTGTATCCACTGACTAGTTTTCCTTTGGGGGCAACATAGTTAAGGAACTAGGAGATATGTATTGGAAACCCAATTTATGCGCAATAAAACTTAAGTCCCCATAATGAGAACCATTGCAAACCTACCTTCCCACATTGGGAAGGGACACCTCTCATATATAGTTCGCTTGGTGCTAAGTTAAAGACCCTTTTTGAAATGTATTTAAGCTTTTATTAATCATCAAATCATAATATAGGACATAGGAGACTAACCCATTGTATTATCATGTCATTAGATCTTTAGGTATTGCATGAGAACTTCCTTTAATTGTAACCCATAATTTAGTGATATCATCACATCATAGTCATTTCATAATAAGTCACACAAGACAATCACATTCAACCTTGCATGATCATACCTTAATCAAGATATCACAATTCAACATATCGATATCATGCCATCATATTCATCATATCATAATCTTCCTATTATATTCACATAATCACACTTCAATTGAACATCATCGTCAAGAATAAACCATCATTATTGAAGTAGAGAACATATAGTCATAGAAAGTCATGCCAATAGCTTCCAAAACGTCCTTCAATATCTTACCCTCTGTTCCAATATATTCATCCATCAATTAACTCTTAATCATCATATAATAGTGAATTAAAAAATTAAATATTCAATTCCAACAACACTAATCATCTACAAGTCCAATTTATAGCTAGGGATAGGGAAAAGGGTTCATTCATGGATTGTTTCATAGAACTAGGTCAAAGACTAAGAATTACAACAATTAACCAATAACCAATCATAACCTATCAATATAAACCAAATTAATTTAACCTTATATCAATTTGAAAGCCAATTCACAAAATTAAATGAAAACCCAAGGTTTACACAATTTAGAAACCAATTTTGAAGAGCCTCTTGGGGAAACATATTCGAACAGTGAATAGATTACATACCTTAAGTTTCCTTCAAGAATGATTTAGAAAACGTGAGTATTATATCCCTAATAAATCTTGGACCTTGGTCATCAATGGTGGTCTATGGAATAGAGCGAGAAAGTGTAGAGAGCAGTTTAGAAAATTGAGTTTGGAAAATAATGAGGTGTTAGGTTAGTTTAATGAAACACAAATATTTTATAGTCCTAAACTAACATAATTAACCACACATTAAACCTTAATTAATTTATTAACTAATTATCTAATTAACCCTTACTTTGACCAAAATTTGGCAGTGAATCAAGGCTCCAATCGACGAGTCACGTCGATGGTCTGTTGACCAAACCACGGCCTGGTCATCCATGGTTTTTGTCATAGACCTTTATTTTTGGGAATCTTGGGATATGGATAAGTATGAACCAACGAGATCCATAGATGGGTCTTTTACCCATCGACGGCTCGTTGTTTGGTTCATCGATTGCCACTGTCAAATGACAGCTTTTAGGCTCAAATGTTCGGGTCCTCTTCAAGTACCCTTAGGCTTGTTCTTGGGGAGTCGTACCTAGACGTTTCGAGCCTAACACACTCTAATATATGTTTTAAAACTCTTTACCAAATTTAACTAAATTTCGACTCGTATAACCCCTTGAAATACACCAAGGCACACTAGACGTCATGGTCGTTTCTTGAGGTTTTAGTTGTAACACTTTCTAATTAGGTTGATTACGTTAGTTTAGGCTTAGAAACACTTTTTAGGGCTTAATTATTCAAGTTAGGCTCTAGACCAAGTCATGGACTTTCAAAGTGTTACATTATCCCCCCCTTGGGAGCATTCATCCCCAAATGACACCTAAATCCTTTTAATAAGGAGAGAATGAGACTCAATACTAGCAACCCAACCAACAAAATAGCAACAACATATGATCATTATGAGTCAAGGACCATAGGATTACTTCAAAAGTCTATTGAACACATAAATATGGCATTACACATAGAAACTCAAATAACAATTTACCACATATTAAAGATCAACACTTCATATCTTGTCAACATCAACATGAGATCAACATAAACATCAAGACTTACCATGCAAACCTTCTTTCAAGACAACATTAAACATGCTTACTGCCATTTATTGAAGGCGACTATACACATAACACAAATAAGTGCAAGTTATGTAAGAGATTATTTTTCATGAAAAACTCATTTTATCATGAACCTTTACAAAAATATGCACATACCTTGAAAATCAATTCAAATTCACTTTATTAATGATTTCTTCATTTTGAGAGGAACTACTAACCTCAACTTTGTCTAGAATTTTGAGGAAAAAGATGAGGATAACGGGACTTCATACTAGCCTCGGCCTCCCATGTTGGTGGTTTCTCCATATGACTGTTATGGAGGTCACCTCTTTGTTCCTGAACTTCTTGACTTGGCGATATAGAATTTCAACGAGAACCTCTTTATAAGAAAGGTTGTCATCCACTCCTAACCTTAAATTAGGAGAATGGATACCAGGTCACTTATACATTCCTTAAGCATGTAAACATGAAATATGGGATGACCCAGGCTATTTCACTTGGTAATTTCAACTCATAAGTAACCTTTCCGACCCACTTCACTATCTCATAAGGACCCACATACCGGGGATTAAGATTCCTCTTTTTACCAAATCTCATCACCCCTTTCATAGGTGAAATCTTCTAGTAGACTCAATAAGCTACATCTAATTCAAGTCTTCTTATATTGTCGGCAAAAGAATTTTGCCGACTATAGGATGTTTTCAACCGATCTTTTATCATCATATCCTTTTATAATGCCTCATACATTATCTCGGGATCAAGGAGTGAAGACTCACCTACCTCAAACCAACCAACTGATGACCTAAACCTCCTACCATAGAGTTCTCCAAATGGTGCCATGGAAATACTCGAATGGTAGATATTATTATAGGAGAACTCTATCAATGGTAGGTGATCATCCCAATTACCTTTGAACTCAATAACACAAGCTCTTAACATATCCTCTAGGGTTTGGATGCTACGTTCCTCTTTACCATCCGCTTGAGGATGAAAAGTGGTACTAAGTTTCACTTGAGTACATATCCCCTTTTGAAAAGACCTCCATAAATGAGAAGTGAATTCAGCACATCTATCCAAGATGATGGATGGAGATCCCATGCAAACTCACAATCTCATTAAGGTACAACTTTGCATATTCCTCCACCAAATAAGTAGATTTGACGGGAATAAAGTTGGTAGATTTCGTCAATCTATCAACAATAGCCCATATTTAATCATTTTACCTACGAGTTCGAGGAAAAACCTCTACAAAGTCCATATTGATATCTTCCCATTTCTTAGTAGGGACATCCATCACTTGAGTTAAACCACCCGAACATTGAGGTTCGGCCTTAACTTGTTGACAATTTGGAATTTAGCCAAAAAATCCGCTATATCTCTCTTCAAACCATCCAACAAATAGACATCTTTAAGATCACGATACATTCTGGTGTCACGCAGATGAATGGAATATCAGGAACCATGGTCCTCTTCCACAATTTGTCCCCTTAGACCATCTACATCCGGTACACACAATCTACATTGGGACGTAAGTACCCCATCCCATTGGGAGAATGCTTCATTAAGCTTGCTAACAACTAATTCCTTCAATTCCATCAAAGAGGATCAAGGTGTTGCTTAGACCTCACCTTCACCACTAAAGATGATTTGGAGTTATCATGCACTATAGACCCTCATTTTTTAGAGTCTTCCAACCGAACACCCAATTGAGCCAATTTATGCACCTGTTTCACTAATCTTTATTATCATCGGGAGCATGGGCTAAATTACCCATTGACATTCGACGTAGAGCGTCCGCAACCATATTGTCATTTCTGGGGTTGTAAAGAACACTCATGTCATAATTATTCAAAAGTTCCATCAATCTTCTTTATCAGAGATTCAACTCCTTTTGAGTGAAAACACATTGAAGGCTTTTGTGGTTCGTAAACACATCCACATGGACACCATATAGGTAATGCCTCCATATTTTCAAAGCAAACACTACAACCACTAATTCAAGGTCATGAGTTGGATAGTTCTTGTCATGCACCTTGAGTTATCTAGATGTGTATGCTATCACCTTACGGTGTTGCATGAGTAAACAACCCGAACCTATTCGAGAAGCGTCATAATACACAATAAAACCCTTAGTGCCCTCCGACAAAATAAACGCCGAAGCAGAGGTAACCTTATCTTGTAACTCTTTGAAACTTCTTTCAAGAGCTTTCGACCATTCAAACTTAACTTTCTCTTGGGTTAAGGTTGTCAAAGGAGAAACAATGGATGCAAACCGATTAACAAATCTCCTCAAATAACCGGATAAACCCAAGAAACTTTGAATATTTGTTGGACTCAAAGGTCTGAACCAATTCTTAACCGGTTGTGTTTATATTTGATCGACCTCTATAACCCACTTGGGACAATTTGACCAATAAATGCAATCAACCTCAACAAAAATCAACACTTACTATATTTAGCAAAGAGCTGATGTTCCTTGAGGACTTGCAATACTATACTCAAATGATTCATATGTTCATCCTCACTTTTAGAATATACCAAGATATCATCAATGAAGACAGTTACAGAAGACTCAAGGAAATTCTGCAACACTCTATTTATGAGGTCCATAAAAGTCGTGGAGGCATTTTTTAGACTAAAATATATAACTACGAACTCATAATCACCATACCTAAATGAAAACCATTTGAGGTATATCTTAACCTTTCATCCTAAGTTGGTGATATCCCATTCTCAAATCAATTTTTAAAAAGTAGTTTGCCCCTTGTAGTTGCCAGTAATCAATGCACATCCTTAGGGACTCATCCTTCTTTTTCACAAACAACACCGGAGCACCCCATAGAGAAATACTAGGTTATATGAAAACTTTGTCTACTAAATCTCTGAGTTGAGTCTTCAACTCATTCAATTCGGCTAGATCCATCCGATAAGGAGGAAATGAAATGGGATTCGTATCCGTCAATAAGTCAATAACGAATTTTATTTCCCATTCAGGAGGAATCCCAAGTAAGTCTTCGGAAAAAACTTCTGAAAAATCCTTCAATACGGGGCCAACTCTAAAGGAGGAGCTTGGGATTCTTGGTCCTTAACCCTCACAATATGCTAGTGACATCCCTTAGAAATTGTCACATCCCGAAACCACAACCTAGAAGTCAGGGGCAATCTCGGAATGCAACTGACATACTTGACCTCTCGGAGGTCTTGTACAAGCCCTTACATATCATTTATCGCATGCACATAGTAAAAAATAGTGCGAAATTAAAACTTTTCACAAAATATATCATATTATTTAAAAATAACCTTCATATAAATTAATAAGAAATAATAAGTCTCAATCTCATCAAACTTATGACACAAGAATACTTGGGACACGACCCATTTACAATACTAATATAGAAATATTTAGTCTATTATTATCCTTCTTATAGGAAATACAAAAGACATATATGCCCTCAAGTCAAATGAGGACATACTTCAACTTCTTTTGGACGATTCTACGGACCAAGTGTTCCTTTCCAAATGCTCCTCACCTACCAACAACTATAGAGATAGATAAAAGCATGAAGTTAGTACAACCACATGTACTAAGTATGACATGATGCATGAAAATGATGAGTGCATTGTTTTCATTTAAAAATCATATTATAATCATAAGAAAAACATTTAACAACTTAGAAACATATAAGACAACATTTAAGCAATTTAACATATTTATGGAAGCACTTTACAATACAGTGAAGTCCTTCACTGTTACAGTGAAGTACTTTCTCTTCACTTTTAACTTCTTCTAGAATGTAGTCTCCTCACTAAAAGTTATCCTAAGACCCACTTAAGAAACACAAAGAGAAACTGCCCATATAACCTCCCTAAGCATACCTAAATGACCTTCAATAACATTTATAATAAGTCACATACGGACTTCAAGACATCAAATATATCATCATATAAATAATATGACATTTCCTCATCAAAGGCTATCAAAAGACTTACTTAAGTATATCAAGAATATAACGTCCAAGTTTGACCTCGTCAAGACTACCTAAATAATCCTTGGGACTTCCTAAGATCGTATCATGTCGACATAATCAACATATTCCCTAACTAGAGTCATTCTTAAGACTCATCTAGGTAAGACACGAAGTGACCATTCTTATACGCCCTTCCACTTTAACTAGAAAACCCTTAACAACTCTAGATAAGTACTTATTCCATTTACATACTTCATAACATAAGTAATTAGTTCATTAATTCATTAAGAGACTCATACATCACATAAAGGATATTCATATAAAGGTCTTACACAAGACCTAGGGACTCAAACTAACACCTTGAAAGCCTATTGTGCAATGTCTAGATAGTGTCCCATACCACCACCTAAACTTCATAGAACTTCTTAATGCTAGTATGTATCCCACATGAAGAGAATAGGCAATAACTGACATAGACCATGATAGCTAGACATGGAATCCGGAGTTCTAACCTACTCCGATGAGGGTGTTCTACTTACCAAGGGTAGAACTAGGACACATCCCATGTTGGAACATGGTTAAGGAATATGAAGGGCTTTTATGCACTTTAGTATCATTCTCAAGTAGAGGTAAATTGTACTGTAGTCTCATTCTCAAGTAGAGCTACTTGCCATAACATAATCACTCGGTGCTAGACTTGGTTCTCATAGAGTAGTTGATATCAAAGTATCACATGAAGAGGTTCCTTACCTAGTTCATAACCTATTCACATTCACCCTACCAAAGAGGTCCACTAGGGCTACCTTTAAATGGAGACTAAGACAGCTCATTATAAATTTCCTAAGGATTAATATGATGTCGTTTCAGCCAGTTAACCTTAAGTGCACCATTCCCTTACATGAAGGATACCATTACGGCTCTCTACTTCAACATTTATCACATAACCTTTAGCACATACATGACCTTCTTAACATCCTCTAAGGTCTCACATATCTTTCATTCATACATGAAAAGGGTACACTAAGCTATCTAGTCAAGATATATCATAATCTCATAACATTCATTCATATATTAAGTAAGGGACACAAGTCTACCAAACAAGACATTACATTCTTTCACCTTATCACATATAGCATATCATTCTTTAAAAGACTTAGGATGACCCTTTAACATCATGTAACCCTATACATTACTACAAAAACATTAATATTATCATTATATACTCATATATTCAAGTAGGAAAAAGCATGCATCAATTCTAAGACTACACATATAAGCACATAGTCATATTCTAACATGATCACCTACATAACATAAATAGAACACATATACTTTCACATTAATTACCATGTAGATAAATATCATCATGCTTCACATAATCAATTACACAAATATAAACATAATTTCAAGTAGTGCCAACAAGGCCATGATCATCATATTGCATAAAGTAATGCCGACAAGGCCACATCAATTGCAAGTAAATCACATAAAACCGCCACCATAAGTGAAAAATACCAATCACAACATAATTGAAGTATAAACAACATCAAAATAAAAGGATAGGGCAGCGTACCACCAATATATCCTCAACACCTTAATTCGCTGTTAAATCATCCAATTCAATACTATAAGGCCCTTACCACTGACCATGAACAATAATTCAACATAAAAACTATAATAATCAATGAAATATGTCAATTCAATGAATATTCATCAATCTAAGATTACCTATATATTAATTGAACACAATTCGTATATCATTAGAAAACCTATGGAAATCTACACTACAATTCATCAACATTAAGTCAATATCAAGTAACACATAACTTTGTCATGACCAGAGTCTAGACACAGACGAGACCGGTGTCGGTAACCTCTCACAGGTCGCAGATAATCCTACATACAGCATCGTTACTTCATCTAGGTTAAATTTAGCGGAAAATTTTAACTTTTTGCTACTTAACATTCATATAAGACATTTTACTTAACTCATAAACATTCACAATCAACTATATAATATTAAGATTATAAAATGAAAGAAATAGTTCCATACTGCATTAAGTGTATACTTGCCAAAATGGCGCCAATACAATGTCTGAAATAAGATGAGAAAGAAATGTTAGTGGAACATACTCCACTAACTCAAACCTATATCCAATCTAGAATATAATTAGCAAGCTTCCTCGAAAGCATGAGGGCCTACCAAATCCGGCTGAATGATCCACGTCCGAATAATTTCAGCGTTGACCTGTAAGCTCTAACATCCATCTGTGCATGTACCTAAAAATATGAAGTTGTATAGGATTAGTACACACTTGTAGTAAGTATGGGTATATGCAAGCACACACCAAGGATATGCATGATTAATAAGAGTTCTTTCCTATCGATATGAATTATTGAAAGTCAAGTCAGTGCACTTGCCTATTTCAGATTAGGAAAGTCATGCCATGAGAGTAACATACATCATCATACTTATCATTTTGCAAATAGCACATAACATATTACACATATCATATCACATAGTTCATATCATTCTTTCATATGCCTGAGACCTTGGAATCATGGACTTGACATTAGGAATTCCCAAAATGAGGGCTCAACATATGGGACCTCAACTAGGGAGCCTTCTTTAACAAACATAGATTCTGGTTCATTCATTCATACGTACTTTATTTTAACTCTTTCATATACTAGTGCAGCCACCAGTCATACATATGATGTAGTTTAAGACTATCATCGGGTTTGCTGTGAAATGACCAAGAATAACATAGTGTTATTACTTAAGTCTAGCTCACCTCTTGATTATCCTATCCTAACACCTTTGGTATCATTCATTTCATTATGTGCATTCGTTGAGGCTGGCCTCATTCTTGCTTTGTGAAATTTAACCTTAACCGGCATAGATCACGTGAGCATCATAAAATCCAGTGTGTAATCCCCACACCGAAAAGAGGTTGAATCACCGGCCAAAATGAACCAAAACATGCTAGCTTATATAGGGAATTAAACCCTGCTAGATCCCTATATTGGCAATATAGGTTCAAAGACTAGGATATATAATGGACCAATACCCGGTATTTAGTCTCATCTCATGAGATTTATGTGAACCTCCGCCCTTCCCGAAAGAAGGCTTCACCGCTCATAGCTAGCCTATCGTTGCTCAGTATAAAGTTCCATTACATTCAACTCATACATCATGGAAGCTGGCTTCTAGCATGAGGATATCATAGCTCATTAGATGATTTCTCATTTCATCATTAGTATTATGTATGCATTAACTTCAATACTTTCATTAGAGTGTTCATAGAGACTGGTCTCTTCATTAGCTTTACACTCTCATAGGTGAGTACATTTTGGTAACTTTAACTTAGGCTCATTTGAGATTGCTCTTATCTTTCACATTAGCCTCTAATCATATTGTCACCTCATTCATCAACCTTAACACATTTGCTTTTCATAATTACTCATCCCTTCACGTGAATGTTCATTTCATCATATGCCAATGCACTTGGCCATTTAGTGTGTTTCACACTCTTACTTAACCCTTTTAGGGTTACATCATTTTATCACATACATCTTAGGCTCACTTACTTTTAAACGTATGCTAGACTTATGAGTCCACACATACAAGCCATGAGGCTTCATTCATAGTTTGTCTAAGTGATTCATGTTTACCCAAGATTATGTGGTACAAGACTTATGCATCTTGTAGATATGCCAAGGTATTGATTTCGATATTTAGAGGCAGCATTCATGAAATATTTGTTTACGTATGACTTATGTCTCAATACGGAATGGGGCAAGGGAACCCGATTTCGAATCCCTTGAACAACACTTAATCTCATTTTAAACTTGATAATTGCATTTTTCAGATTTGGGATACCCTAGTTCGATTCTTATCAACCCCATCATACTTCTTTCTTGTACTCCTCTCTTTTTTCGTTTTAAGTCAAGGAGGTTGTGGGTTCAATCCCCCACAAGATCATTATTTTTCATTTAATTTATCTCATAACTTTCTCACCTATCCATGAGTTTGTGGGTTCAATCCCCACTCTCCACATTTATTTTCTCCATTATTTTTCTCCTAACTCTCTCATCCATTCAAGACGTTGTGGGTTCAATCCCCACTCTCCACATTTTATTTTCTCCTTTATTTTTCTCCTAACTCTCTTATCCATTCAAGAGGTTGAAGGTTTATTCCCCACTCTCCACATTTCATTTTCTTCTTTATTTTTCTCTTAACTCTCTCATCCATTCAAGAGGTTGTGGGTTCAATCCCCACTAACCAATCTATTTTTCCTTTCATTTTTATCATGAAATTTTTATGTAATTTTCATTTGGTGAGATCATGGGTTCAATCCCCACTGACCTCACATCTTAAAAAAAATTTAAAAACATAGCTAATTTCCTCATCCTTGATCGAGACTCCAAATTTCCAGAAATTTCTAGCAAGCTAGAAATTTGGTCTCATCCAATCCATTTTCCTCTCAATCATTTGTTAATTTTTTTTAGCTTTCATGTAATGATATATTGGGTTCAATCATCCTTAGTGATCACTTATTTTACATTCATTTTTCATTGCATTTTGTACCTCTTTTTTTGGCCGAACCCAACCTACCAAATGCTGGAAATTTGTTCACTATTTTCAGGTTCTCTTTGTCATCATTCATATGTTAATTCTTAAGGTATTTCATGGGTCATTTGGTGCATATTTATGTGTAATCTTTTTATTATTATATTAAGACAAAAATTACCATTAAATCCCGCAACGTTACACCACTTTTACACCTCATGATTTACACAAACATTCGCACATAAAATTCAATCATAAAAACATATCATTTTTAAGGCTTAAAATCAAAAATCATGTCACAGCATACACATATAATTTTGACAAAATTTCGGCAGACATACTTCGTCGTTCATACAACTTCGAACTCATTATCACGAAAATCACACTTCATACCTGATCGACCAGCAAACATACCAACCTTAGATAAGTGATAGGAGCTCATGACAGGGAACATGTAATGGGGAACAATCGTAGTTTCGGAATAGAATTATCTAAATCTTAAGGGTCTCTTGGGAAAGGGACCGAGAGTAAGAAAACTCATACCTGATTTTAACGTTATTCAACACTTGAACTTGCTGCCCAAAACTTCTCCAAATTCACGTCCAATCCCGAAACTCACACCTTACCCGACTAGCGTATTACGTTTTTCTTAACGTTTTCGGATTGCTTTCTCGTTTGTGTTTTGCGTGCAAGTTCTTCAAGTGTGAAGAACTTTTGTTTTCTGATTTTTTTTCTCACGTTTGGCAGCCAGAAAGAAACTGTGAAATGAAAGAGAGAATAGACGTGAAGGAGAGAGAAATAAACGTGAAAGAGGTGAGTGACTTAGGATTAGGTTAAGTAGTTTAGACTTAGTCAACTAGGACTATTTCAAACTTTTCAAATCTTATTTAATAATTTTAGTGAAATGACCATAATTCCCTTAAAAATTCAGATTATAAACCTAAATCTAATTTAATTAAATGTTGATTCCGTCGAGGTTCGAATCGGTGACGTCCCCATCGCGAAAATGGGTCCCTACGGGTCGACCCAACCCAAACCGCCCCATTAATTAATTACTTAATTAATAATCTGATTTTCCTTTTTAATAAATAACTATTAAAATATTAATTAATTAAATTAATTCACAAATATAAATAATCAAATTAAATCATTGCTCCCACCTAGGTTCGAACCCGGGTGGAGCAAGATTTATTCTCAATGAGCAATTTTGGCCCTTTGTATAGAAAATTCCCCACCACCTTATTAATTAAATAATTAATTACATATTTAGGGTAATTAAGATACTACCCTTATCCTGAAAAAAGACAATTTTACCCCTTTACCGTCAAAACATAAGCTTTTCCCTTTTTAAGTCCGGTGAAGACTCATCCGACTATATCTTCATATTCGGGAACCCTACAGAGCTGGACCCATCCTTTCCTAGCTGAAATAACTCCCAAAGTTAGTTGTCTTGGCTGTAGCAAGGGTTCAGAGGTCAGGTTCTACGCGCATCAATCCGTGTGAACTCACTCTAATCGTAGGCATTCTAGACATATTAAGCATTACTTAGCATATCCATTTTTAGGGTTGTTACAAACTTAGTCAAAATCTAGGGTTCATCCAATTCATAGTTTAATAGGTAATTTAGTTTAAAATAGTCAATGCAATATCAATTAAATCATTATTCAATGTTTAGAAACCATTAATGCAAGAACCCATGGTAGAATCATGAAATTGAACAATTTAACTTGAAAACTCTAGAAAACATTTTGAGAATCGGGGCTCCTTGATGAAGAGTGTTTAAAGGATAAAAATCCATACCTTGATCAATCTAATTCTTTACTTTGATGAAGAATCTCCACTCTATTCGTCACTTTAAGCCCTTGAGTTTGGACTTCAACGGAGTTCAAGAGAGAATTCTAGGAATTTGGGGTTTTTGATTTGGAAAAATGAAATCTTCTAAGTGTTAAACACTTATATTCAAGTTTAAAATACCCAAGTAACCCTGAAAAACCTCAAAACAACTTATTTGGAAGTGAAGTCAAATTTCAACTTCACCTCTCACTTAACAGTGAAGCTGCATAGAACACAACTTCACAGACGGAAGCGCCATCGACGGCCCGTCCCTTGACCAACGGACCGTCCTGTTGGTTCGTGGTCTAGGACTGGGTCTGGTCTTTGGCGTCTCCTCTCCCACGACTAACTCCCATTCGATGATACCCAACCAACGGGGCGTCGATTGAGCCACTGGGCATCGACTACCTCCATGGTTTGGGCTGTCTTGGGCAGCCTTGACACCAGGTTTGGGTCCTTCCTCTTGAATCACACATAAACACATAATACCACATAGGAGGCACATAGGTGATGTAATCGTCGAACGTGTTAGTCGTCCCTTGACGTTTTACTTCCAATAAACTTAAACTATTAGACACTTCCTCAATACCATATAATAGACTTATTTAGGACCTTAAACCATCATGACCAACATTTTAGGCTTTAGTTAAGCTAAGTCACTTTCGGGGTCTTACAATCTCCCCCACTTGGACAATATTCGTCCTCGAATGACACTTGCCACTCTCTGAACACTTGCAAAAATAGAGATTTAGCTAGCAGCTCATGACCGTACCATATAAAATATAACCATGAAGAAAACATCAATTTCACATAGCCAAGATATTCACAACACAACAAGAAACTAGAAGACAATTATATAACTCATTTCGCTACAAACTCACATGCTTCATTCTGATTAACAAAAACTCATTTTATATTCAATATCATGCCTATATACATCAGTTCTAACCACATTAAAACAATTTTAGACAAAATAATCAATTAGTCAATTTTTCAAAAATTTAACAGTTAGCAGGGAAAAACATTACAGTGATTTAGGTCATTTTTCCAAAAATCCATCTTTTACTCAATTCATGATATAAACATGCTAATATGCAAAATAACACCATATAAACACATATTACAACATAATCATAGCTTCATAAAATAAACAATGCAAGAAGTTAACGAAATTCAATTTCAACAAAACTCCTAAACACCATGCACATACAACATGCTTCTATATCATTCTACCCATCTTCTAATCATATCCCCCACATATAAGGAACTCATATCTCTAGAAAGAAAACCAAGGACTTACCCTCATCATTCTCATCCGGCGTTGATCCTCTCGCCCGGAGTGCATAGAAATACCTCGTTGCTTGAATGTCATCGTTTGGATAATTATGAGCAACTTGCTTACTTTCTCTTCCTCTAGCCGCAATGATAGGACAATCTCTCACCTTATGATCATCCTTACCACAACCAAAACAACCACTAGTACCGGATGGACACTTCCCATAGTGCCGCTTTCCACAAATGACACATGAAGGCTTTTCATTTTGAGAACCACCCCCTTCTAAAATTTCACCTTAGCACTCCTAGGTTCTTTTTGAGTTTGATCCCTCTTCTTAACCCTAGTTTTTTCATGTTTACTACCACCCCTTTTAAAGTTACTATTCATCCTCTTAAGTTTAGACTCTTCAATTGATTGTGCATACACCATGAGTGTAGCTACGGTCATATCATCATGTAACGTTGTCGTACAACATTCTTCCCTTACTAAGTAGGCCACACCCGTCACAAAATGACTCATTTGATCCCTTGGATTTGACACAAGAGAGGGAGAATATTTGGACGGCTTAGAGAACTTCAAAGAGTATTCCTCAACACTCATATTTCCTTCCTTGAGATTGATAAACTTATCTACCTTAACTTCCCTCAACTCAAGGGAAAGTACTTACCAAGAAAAACTCTCTTAAATTCTTCCCACGTAATAGGACCCGACTCCTCCGGCCTATTGCCTTTCCATTGTGTGTGCCACACTTGAGCCACATCTTTCAGTTGATATGTAGCCAACTCCACTTTCTTCCTAGATGTCACTACCATAGCATGCACTCTCTTGTACACCTCATCTATAAACTCTTGTGGATCCTTTCCCACCTTAGAGACAAGAAAGATAGGAGGATTCATCCTCAAAAACTCTCTAAACCTAGAGGTCATAATGCTCTCCACCATAGTTGCCCTAGGCACCATACTCAGATTAACTTGAGCAGTCATGGCTCGGGCAAAAGCAAGAAAAGCCTCTCTAATATTCCTATTACTCAACTCCGGGACATCATCACCTCCACTCACAATAGGGACTTGATCACCTTGAGCACCTTGAGGAACTTTCTTAACTTCCTCAACTTGAGGCGGAATCTCCTCTTGAACCTCATTCTTTTCAACTCTCCTAGCTGGTGTCCGCCTCGTATTCATCTTCCTTGAAACATAAGGAAAACCATAAGAAAAGACTACTCATAACTTATACTATATGGCATGACATTGGAGTAGAAAAGAAGGGAAACTCGATTGTCAAATAGCCTCTCGCCCATAGATGTTTCACGACTCACACCGATGGTCAAGACTCTACTAGACGTGACTTAACGAGACTTTTCGATTCCTAATACTACTTTCACAACCTATGCTCTAATATAAAGTTTTTCACATCCTGAAACCACAGAACAGAAGTTAGGGGCAATCTCAGATTGTAACCGGCGTACTTGACCTCTCGAAGGTCTTGTACAAGCCCTTACATATCATTTATATCATAAACATAGTGAAAACTAGTGCAAAATTAAAACTTTTCATAAAACATATCATAGTCTTTAAAAATCTCTTTCATATAAAGTCATAGGAAATACTAAGTCTCAATTTCATCAAACATATGACACAAGAATACTTGGGACACGAGCCATATACAATACGAATATAGAAATACCTAGTCTATTACAATTCTTCTAATAGAAAATATAAAAGACATATATTCCCTCAAGTCAAATGAGGACATACTTCAACTTCTCTTGAATGATGCTACGGTTCAAGTCTTCCTTCCCAAATGTTCCTCACCTACCAACAAATATAGAGATAGATAAAAGCATGGAGTTAGTACAACTACATGTACTAAGTATGACATAATGAATGAAAATCATAAAAACGGACATTTATTGAAAATATGCTTTCTTTTCAGTAAAAAAATATATTATAAATATAAAAACAACATTTAACATCATATAAACATATAAGATAACATTTAAGCAATTTAACATATTTTTGTAAGCACTATACAGTAGCTTAACTTCACTGTACAATCAAGTCCTTCACTGTTACAGGGAAGTACTTTCTCTTCACTTTTAACTTCTTCTAGCATATAGTCTCCTCACCAAAAGCTTTCCTAAGACCAACTTAAGCAACAAAAAGCGAGACCACCCATACAACCTCCCTAATCATAGCTAAATGACCTCAAGACCACTTATTCTTGTCACGACCCAAAACCGGGGCCGCGACTGGCACCCACAATTTCCCTCCTATGTGAGCGAACCAACCAATCTAACCCTTATCATTTTAACATATATCAACAGAAAATAATGCGGAAGACTTAAACTCATTAAATAAAACAA
>NC_028648.1:47150760-47256893 GCF_001406875.1 Solanum pennellii | reverse complement strand
CCCTCTAACTTTATAATTAAGGAAAGAATAGTCCAATGCGTCCCTTAAAACGTGTGAAGAAATCCGATTCTGCCTGGGACTTGCGCAACCTGTGACGGGCCGTCGTGCCTGCGACGGTCCGTCACAATGGTCGTCGCAACCTCCCACAATCCAGGTGGACTGTGACGGCCCGTCACACCTGTGACGGTCCGTCCTGCACCTCCGTCCTGACGGTCAGAGACTCGTTTCCCGTACCAATTTCTCAAGAGTTGAAGTGTTTTGCAACGGGAGCTTACGACGGCTCGTCGTGGATGTGACGGCACGTCCTGCAGGTCCGTCACCGATTACAGAGAGTCGATTTTCAGTACCCAATTTCAGAATTTCTAAGTATGCTGAAACGAGACATCTGTGACGGGCCGTCGTGCCTATGACGGTCCGTCGTGATGTCCGTAATCTTAGCCAGTTTTTCCAGAAATAAATCTGCTGCTCAAAACGACTAAACAGGTCGTTACAATTCTAATATGACATTTCCTCATCAAAGGCTATCAAAGGACTTTCTCATGTAGATAGAGAAGATAACGTACATGATTGACCTCTTCAAGACTACCTAAATAATCCTTAAGACTTCCTATGTTCGGATCATGTCCACATGATCTTTATCTTCCCTAACTAGAGTCATTCTTAAGACTCATCTAGGTCAGATACAAAGTGACCATTCCTATTCCCCCTTCACACCATAACTAGACAACCCTTAACTACCTAGATAAGTACTTTTTCCATTTACATACTTCATAACATAAGTCATTAGTTCATTAGTTCATTAAGAGACTCATACATCACATAAATGACACTCAAGTAATAATCTTAGACAAGACCTAGTGACTCTAACTAACGTCTTCAAAGACTATTGTGCAATGTCTAGATAGCGTCCCATACCACCACCTAAACTTCATGGAACTTCTCTATTGCTAGTAAGTATCCCATATGATGATAATAGGCAATAACTGAAATAGACCATGATAGCTAAACATGGAATCCCAGTTCTAACCTACTCTAATATAGGTGTTCTACATTATAAGGGTAGAACTAAGACACATACAATGTAGGCACATGCTTAAGGAATATGAAGGGCTTTTATGCACTCTAGTATCATTCTCAAATAGAGGTACATTGTACTCTACTCTCATTCTCAAGTAGAGCTACTTCCTATAACATGATCACTCGGTGCCAGCATTGGTTCTCATAGAGTAATTGACATTAAAGGATCACATAAAGAGGTTCCTTATCTAGTTCACAACCTAATCACATTCACCCTACCAAAGAGGTCCGTTAGGGCTACCTTTATATGGAAACTAAGATAGCTCATTATGACTTTACTAAGGAATCCTATGATGCCTTTCCAGCCAATTAACCTTAAGTCCACCATTCCCTTACATGAAGGATACTATTACGGCTATCAACTTCAACATTCATAATATAACCTTTACCACGTACATGACCTTCTTAAGATCCTCTAAGGTCTCACACATTTTTTATTCATACATGCAAAGGGTGAAGTAAGCCTATCTAGTAAAGTTATATCATAATCTCATAACATTCATTCATATATCAAGTAAGGGACACAAGTCTACTAAACAAGACACTACATTCTTTACCTTATCACATATAACATTCTTTAAAGAATTTAGGATTACTCGTTAGCATTTTTATGTCACCCTATACATTACTACTAAATCATAAATATAATGATTATAGAATCATATAGTCAAGTAGGAGTAATCATGCACCAACTCTAAGACTACACATATAAGCACATAGTTATAGTCTAACATGAACACCTACATAACATCAATTGAACACATATACTTTCACATTTCTTAACATGTAGATAGATATAATCATTCTTCACATAATCAAATAAACAAACAGTCACGTTACTTCAAGTAGTGTCGACAAGCCCATGATCATCATATTGCATAAAGTAACGCCGACAAGGCCACATCAATTGCAAGTAAATCACATAACACCGCCACCATAATTGGAACATAACAATCATAACATAATTGAAGTATAAAAAACATCAAAATAAAGGATAGGGCAGAGTACCACCACTCCATCCTCAACACCTTATTTCGATGCTAAATCATCCACTTCAATACTATAAGGCCCTTACCACTGACCATGAACAATAATTCAACATAAAAACTATAATAATCAATGAAATATGTGAATTCAATGAATATTCATCAATCTAAGATTACCTATATATCAATTGAAAACAATTCTTATATCATTAGAAAGCCTATAGAAATCTACACCACAAATCATCAACATTAAGTCAATATCAAGTAACCCATAACTTAGTCAAAATCTAGGGTTCATCCAATTCATGGATTCATAGGTAATTTAGGTTAAAATCATCAAATACAATATCAATTAAATCATTATTCTATGTTTAAAATCATTAATACAAGAACCCATGGTAGAATCATGAAATTGGAGAATTCAACTTTAAAACTTTAGAAAACATCTTGAGAATTGAGGATCCTTGATGAAGAGTGTTTCAAGGATCACAATAAATATATTTATAAAGCTAATTCTTCACTTTGATGAATAATCTCCACTCAATTCGTCACTTAAAGCCCTTCCTTGAGTTTGAACTTCAATGGAGTCCTAGAGAGAATTCTAAGGGATTTGGGATTTTTCATTGGAAGAATGAAATCTTCTAAGTGTTAAAAAGTTATATTCATCTTTAATATATCCTACCACTTAAAAACTGCCAAACCTCTTATTTGGAAGTGGGGTGAAATTACAACATCACCCCTCACTTAACAACGAAGTTGCGTAACTTCACAGACGAGAGGGTCATCGACGACTCGTACCTTCACCAACGGACCGTGTTGTTGGTCCGTGGTGTAGGACTGAGGCTTGTATTTGACATATCCTCTCCAAAGACTAACTCCTAGTCGATGATACCCAACTAACGGGGCGTCGATTGACCAACTGGGCGGCGACTGCCTCCGTGGTTTGGGCTGTCTTGGGCAGCCTTTACACCAAGTTTGGGTCCTTTCTCAAGGACCCTTGGTTGATCCTTGGGAATGTTTTCCAGGACCTTTTCAACTCAAACACAATTGTATACGATTTTAGCACCTCTCACATGATTTTCATGCAAAACAAACACATAAAACTCGATGAAACATGCCTAGACACACAAGGTCATTTCAAGGCAACACTTTCGAACGTCATGGACATTCTTGGACGTTTGACCTCCAAACTCCACGAAACTTGACACACTACCTATATATGCTATAATAAATCATTTAAAGAACATAAAACCTCATGAATCACACATAAACACATAATACCACATATGAGGCACATATATGACGTAATCATTGAACGTCTTGGTCGTCCCTTGATGTTTGACTTTCAATGCACCTAAACTCTTAGAAATTGCCTCAATACCATATAGTATACTTATTTAGGACCTTAAACCATCATTATCAACATACTAGTCTCTATTTATAAGTCACTTTAGGGGTCTTACAGAAATCATCTTACAAGCTTTTAGAGATGAAATAATTCGACCTCTAGGAATTGAGTTTCTCCCCTTCTATTCTAAAACGGGTTCATTAGTAAATTGGAACTTAACTACCCTTTTTATACAATCAATAGAATCAAAACAAGTGTGCAACAATCCATACGCAATAAGATATCAAAATCTAACATATCAAGTTCTACCAAATAAACAAATATAACTATATTAGGAAATGATATTGGACAACTCGTGAAGACTCTTATAGACACAACGGAGTCACCTACAGGGTTAGTAACCAAAAAAGGTTCAATCAACACATTGGTTAACACATTAAACTTCATGGTCACTAAGGAAGATACAAATGATAAGGTGAAACTAGGATCTAGTAAAGCATAGACATTAATGGAAAACACTTGTAACATACCAGTGACAACATTGGGAGAATTCTCTTGATCACCCCTATAGCAAAGATTATAGAAGCCGTTCTTCTTAGGAACATCAAAACTAGGACCGCTTGCTTGAGTTTGATTACTCTCCTTTCCTCTATCCTTTATCATAGGACAATCCCTCACCTTATGGCCACCCTTTCAACACCCAAAGCAATTTTCCGTCCCAACTAGACATTCACCAATATGCTTCTTAGCACACTTGGTACAAGTAGGTTTATCACTTGGTGAATTTCCACTTTTTCGTTTTGGGCCTAGGGTTAGACACTTTATCCTTGATCACCTTGAAGAAATTGGAAGGAACTTGGTAGGAGACCCTCTACTTGAATCTAGGCTTGTCTTGAATTTAAAAATTTCCCTTATAGTACCTCCTTCATAAGGTTCTGCCCTCTTGAACTCCCTATTCTTCCTCTTTACCCTACTCTCCTCATCTTGTTGACCATGCACAATCAAACTAGAAATGTCCATGTTGTCATAAAGCATCGTCGAACAACACTCTTTCATAAGTTCATCGGAAACACCCATCATAAAATGTCAAATTTCTTCTCTAGGATTAGACACCAAAGAAGAGGCATATTTGGACAACTTAGTGAACTTAAAAGAGTATTCTTGAACACTCATACCTCCTTGAAGAAAGTTGATGAATTCTTCCACTTTTGCCTTTTTTTCTCTCTTAGGAAGAACCTATCAAGAAATGTCCTCCTAAAAACTTCCCAACTTATGGGACGTGCTCTGAAATCCCTATTGTACCTTCATTGGGTATACCAAGTTTGAGCCACATCTTTGATCAACTATCTTGGCTTTCTCATTTGAACTCACTCCAATAGCTTACAATATCTTGTAGACCTCATCAAGAAAGTCTTGGCGGTCTTTATTCACCTTCGACCCAAAGAACATTGGAGGGTTCATTTTTGTGTAGTCCCTCTAGCGATAATCCATGGTACTAGCATTTTGGTTCACACGAGGTCCAACTTCTCGGTTTTCTTGAGCCGTCATGGCTTGAGCTTGAGTAGCTATGACTTGAGATTGAGTACTCATGCGCCAAGTTGATGTAATCCACCCTTATCTCTTCATCCGTCATGGCTGCAGGATTGACTGGAGCTTGATCGCCTTGTGGAGCATTTTCTTGAGGAGGAGCTTGATTATCTTGGGGAGGAACTCCTATATTAGCAATCTCTTCTTCAACTCTTCTTTACGCTGCCCTTTTAGTACTCATAGCCTATAACAACAAGAAAAGGGTTAGAATAAAAAGGAGACATATAGTTACCACTCTTGAGGCACGAATTTCAAGAATACAAAAGACGTGAGAATTTTCTAAGCATCACACAACCTCTCATTCATAAGTGTGGAGCGCTTCACAATTATGAACAAGACTCTACATAGACGTGGTTTGGTGAGACATCCATCCTAAGATTACTCAACCTGTCCATGATACTAAGTTTATCACGACTGGGGAGCACCCCTAGACGTAATCGGTGTCTTCGTCCTTAAAGAGGCGCTAGACTAGCCCTTGGCATATATCATCACATAGCTCGAGCAAATGCAGAAAATTTAGGACTTTTACATAGTGAAGTATACTTAGACTTCTCACTTATCATATATGGAGTTTACATAGAATCCTAGCTTATGAAATGTTAATAGACTTCTCTTTTATGAAATATAGCTAATTCATAACGTATTCTAATAATAGTCTCACATATAACAATCTAATAGAGATTTACAGAGTTTGACATAGCCCTTACACTAGTACAATACACCACATATAGGCTTACAACTAATTCTCAACATAAGGAAAGAACAAGTGTCTTTGGACATAGACAATACTAATGAAGATAGAAAATGGCATCATCCTCGAACTTTGAGGACTCACCAACAACTTGGGAAAGATGTCCAAGTCTTCCTTGTAATTGGCCTCTAATGCTTTGCAATGGACCGAACCTACATATTTGTAGAAATATAAAGAATATGGATTAGTACAAATCACATGTACCTTCATGGAAACATATGCAAGTAGAACCACTGAAATCATGCTTAAAGGGACATTTTGTTGAAAACCATGCTAAGTTGCTTTGAAATCCTTTTATGCACAAATAAGAGCATATACAAGTCAATGATCATAACATCACTTAAGAGAAGTTCATATCCAACACAAGATCAACATCATCATAAAGTCATATCAACATGAATAACATCATCATAGAGTTATATCAACATGAATAGCTTCATCATAAAGTCATAACAACAATTCATGTACTAGAGTACACAACATCAAAGCATACAATACCCTTACTCACAATCCCATCCCAAGCCTACAAGTGCAATGCTCATGGGAAGCCTTATAACCCCACATAATCAAGTAAACTAGAAAATAGACTATAAGCAATGTCTACATTTCGTATAAAATCATATCATGCATATTCATCATCATATATATATCAATTTATAGCAATATCATGTTCATCAATGAAGTCAACATTATATAAGATCATCATCATGTAAAGTTAACATTTGCATTTCACTCATAGCATAAGCATGTGAGTACACCCTCCTAGGACTCCCTTCAAGGTCAACATGTTGATGCATAGGTAAAGTCCCATACCCTTACCTACACTAAGTATAACCCGTTAAGTCACCTAGTTAGAGTTCATCTTTATTGCTTCATTCATTCATTTTACTTTCGCACAAATAGCCTTAACTGACATTCGACCATGTGAGCTAAACATGCAATCCGATGTCATGAAACCCTACACCTAAAGAAGGTGCTCTACTTGCCAAGGTAGAACCAGAATATGAACATAACATTCTAGGTAGACTCACGAGCTAATTTTCTTTTGGGGGCGACATAGTTAAGGAATTAGGAGATATGTATTGGAAAAATCTTTATGCACAATTGCATTATAGTCCCCATCTTATGAGAAACATTGTGAAACTACCTACCCTCATTGAGAAGGGAAAACTTTCATATCTAGTTCGCTCGTTGTTATGCTAAAGTCTCTTTTTTAAATGTTTTTAAGCCTTTCTTAATCATCAAATATTAATATAGGCCATAGGAGAATAACCCTTTATATAATAATATCATTATATATTTAGGTATTGCATGAGAACTTCCTTTCATTACAACCAATCATTTAGTGAGATCATCACATCATAGTCATATCACAATAAGGCACACAAGAGAATCACATTCAACCTTGCATGATCATACCCCTGTCATGATCTCACAATTCAAAATATCCATAACATGACATCATATTCATCATATCATAATTTTCCTATTATATTCATATAATCATACTTCAATTGAACATTATAATCAAGAATAAACCATCATTATTGAAGTACTGAACTCATAGTCATAGATAGTCTTACCAACAACTTCCAAAACCTCCTTCAAGATCATACCATCAATTCAAAAATATTCATCAATCAATTTCACTCATCATCATCATATAATAGTGTATTAAACAATAACATATTCAATTACAACAACCTTAATAATCTATAAGTTCAATTCATAGCTATGGTTAGAGAAAAAAGTTCATCCATGGATTCTTTCACAAAACTAGGTCAATGACTAAGAACTATAGTGACGAACCAATAATCAATAATAATATATCAATATAAAACCAAATCAATTCAACATTACATCAATTTTAAAGACAATTCACGAAATTGGAGGATAAGTCAAGTTTTAGACATCTTTGGAAACCAATGTTGAAGTGCCTCTTGGGGAAAGAGATTCCAAGAGTGAATAGCTTTTATGCCTTAAGATTCCTCGAAGAATGATGGATAAAACATGAGTATTGTATCCCTAATCAATATTGGACCTTGGTCTTCAATGGTGGTCTTTCGAATAGAGAGAGAAAGTAGAGAGAAGTTAGAGAATTGGGTTTGGGAAATAATGGGGTGTTAGGTTAGTATAATAACTTAAAAATATTTTATAATCCCCAAAATACTTAATTTGCCACCCCTTAAACCTTAATTAATTTATTAACTAATTATCTAGTTAACCTTACCTTGACCTAAACATGGCAATTAACCAAGCCTCAAATCGACGAGTTCACGTCAATGGTCCGTTGACCAAAACCACGGCCACGTACTAGTAATTCGTGGTTTCTGTTAAAGACCTGGATTTTTGGTGATTTTTGGGAGATGTCTAAGTATGAACAAACAAGCTCCATCAAAGGGACGTTGACCCATCGACGGATCGTCGTTTGGTTCGTCAATAGCCACTGTCGAATGACAGCTTTTAGGGTTTATTGTTAGGGTCCTCTTTAAGGACCTTTAAGGTGTTTCTTGGGGAGTCATACACGGAAATTTCAACCCTAAACGCACTCTAATGTTTCTACTAAATTTGACCAAATTCCGACTCTTAAAACCCCTTGAAACATGCTAAGGCACACTATCTCAAATTTCACAAATCTTCGGACGTCATGGTCGTTTGTTTAACATTTTGGTTCTAACACTTCCTAATTAGGTTGATTACATTATTTTAGGCTTAGAAACACTGGTTTAGGACTTAGTTCTTCAAGTGAGGGTCTAGAGTAAGTCATGGACTTTCAGAGTGTTACATTGGCGCCCTCCAATGGTCAGCATTTGCTATTATTTATTTTTATCATTTTCTGAATTATTTCTTATTTTTAACCTCAAAAAAAATATATAAATGGATAAAATATCACACTAAATATGAATAATTACTTGCTCAATTGTATCCCAAAACGTGCATCCCAAAGCATTTAAAACTCACCTCACTAACATAACGTCTCCTCTATCATATTTAATTTTGAAATCAAATATTTTAAAAAAATTACGCCCTCTATTAAAATTTATGGAGGTAATAAAAAATCATTTTCATTCCTTTATGGAAACATTTATAGTCGTTTCAATTCAAATACACATTATGATTTTGTTGAAAATGTTTATTTACTAATTCAATCCAAAAAATTATAGTTATATACAATAAAAATTATTTCTTTTTTATGTCATTTATTTGTTTTTATTAGTATTTTATCTCTTTTATTTGTTTTTAAAGTTTCATATTCATAACTTATAACTATTAGACTTCTACATTCAATAACATCATTAACTCCTTGAATTTTAAATTTTCATATTCATAACCCCCAATTACTTAATTACAATATTTAAGACACTTAATGATATTTTTCATATTATATCTCGATAAATTCGTAATATTTTGTATCGAGGAACCCCAATTCAATATTATTAATTTTATTTATATTATTATTATTATAAGGTTATATTCATCTTTTAGCATAAGTTGATGTTAGTTTGTCAAAAGGGATGTCGAACAAGAATTTCAAAAATTTGCACTAATTTTGTATTTCTATTTTCATGTATTTTCTTGTGATTAAGGTGTGTTCTCTCTATATAAATTAGGATTACTCTTTTTAATTCATTGTTATTATTATAGGATCAAATTTATTTTTTGGCATAATTCAACAAAGAAGGCTCTTGGATGTTAATTAGTTTGACAAAAAGGGTGTCGAATACGAGTAACAAAAATCGTGCACAATTTATATATTATTATTTGTTGGAATTTAATGGTGTGAACAAGAAATGAAGGGTTGTGACTCTCCTGAAGGGTTGTTATTATGCCAAAGGGTTGTGATAATTATGAAAGGATGTGTTGTTTCTAAAAGATTCTGGTTGTTTCAAAGGTTGTGCCTTTTCCAAAGTGTTGTGACCTTTATGAAAGGTTGTCTTCTTTTCAAAGAGTTGTGACATTTACCCTTTGTTGGATATAAATTGAAAGGTTGTCTCTCGTTAGTCAGGATTGAATTTTTTCCTTCTTTTGCATACATTTCTTACAAAACAAAATCGATTGATCGTGTCTGTGAGTGTGACTTGTTGCTATCATTTTGAGTTCATTAAAATTATTGAAATTTGAGGTACCACTACTTCTTTAATGGTTAATCCATTTTCTTATTTAGGGAGGAATTAAATTTATGGAATTAAATTTTTTTAAGGACACAGTGGGTACTGTAGACTCGTATATTTCTTTGTGTGTTTCTTTCCATCTTTTATTTTTTCTGGTTTTCTAATTTGAATGTAGGAGATAACAAGCTTAAAAATTTAAAATTGATGGTATTTTCTATTGTACGAAAATTACTTCTATTTTCTTTATCTTTTTTTTGGAAAGAAGAAGAAGAAAAAATTATTTATCATATGATAAAAGAGATTTGAGATGAATTTGTACTACTTTAATATGTTTGAGTATATTTTCTATAGTAAGTTTCATGGATGGGTATGATTAATCTGATATTTTTTACCCAAGTGCATTCAAGCATTGCACCCCTTCAATTTTCGTATTAATAAGAGAGTTATTTTGTGCATATAGACAAAGATGGACACTTTAATTAACATATGTTGTCTCCTAACATTATTTGAACATGAATTTAGTTTCTCGTTGAAATTCAGTGTCTTATAAGAAAAATTTGAATATGACGAAAACTGAGAAAGAAATAAATAATTTGCTAAAAAAGTGATTTGCACGAAATCATCGCTGACAAATAGAATATGATTCAATGAGAGGAAAAATCAGTTTCTATTTTTATTTCCCTTGATTAATATTTTCTCTATCCTTTATAAAGTTATGAAATTTATTTAATAAATGTTAGGGTAGTTGTCATTATGTGATGATCTAATAATAGATCTTTATTATTATTAATATGTATTCTGTTTATAGGAGAGAGAGAAAAATATTTGTAGTTTTCTACTCAATGTGAAATTTGATTGTGTCTTACTTTTGGAGACTAAAATCTTCTATTTTTTTTACTCCGTTGGTACGAAGAATATACGAACTTCGTGGACAAATCAAATTGTGCAATGGTTCGAAAAATACAAAAACTTCACCAATTTGTTAAATACACTGTTTGAATGAATATTCTGACTTGAAGAGTACAAAATCATCGTTAGAAATATTAAGGCTAAAGTATTCGAAAATGATAAAATCTTCGTTAGCTAGAAACAGTGTTGTATTTGAGATTTCTGGAGATTAAAACATTTTTGATTTACTAATATGTCTGAATGTGAAACTGATTCGAAAAATATAAAAACTTCATCAGAATTTGAGGTTCATTCGGTTACGCATTAGAACAATATAAATATTAAGGGGAAAAACGCTAATGACAAAAAATTAGTGGATTTTGTGTTGTAACAGATGTTTTTATGGATTAATCTCCAAAAGAGGCTTCGTGTTGCCAATATTTATTTGATGGTATACAAATTGAAAGCATGAAAAAAAAATATGTGAAAAATAGTTACAAATACTTGAAAATTATTTTTTGAACATATTTAAAATGTGGATGGTCCTTTACTTGTGATAAAGATAAAATCAGACTTAATATCTGATCAATATTTGAAAGAACAAAATATGAAATATAATGACATTATTGTATTATGTTAGACCCACAAAATTCTTGGAGTGTATTTGATATTGTGGTCGTTGAGTCTCTCTTTACTAGATATATGATATGACTTGTACAAAATCACTAAATTATATTAATCGTTCGAAAAAAATTGTATTCTTTGATGAAAAAGAGTCACTTAAAATATTGTGATTTTTCATGAAAAAATATGTCTATTAAAATAATTTAATTATATTGATATGAACATTGGTGAAAAGTGATCTTTTATGTTTGTGTTGTAAAACAACATTTGGGTCATATTTCCCTTATAAGACCTATAAGACTGTGGCCATGATTAATTTCTTTAACAAATTGAATGTTATGGAAAGATTATTTTGAAAAGGATATCTGACAAGATGATTTTGAAACAATGTTTGTATTTGATAAAATTATAAAAGTAAAGAACAAAATATATTTAAGAAAAGTTACCTCATGGAAGGTCTTTTCAAACTCAGTATTTCTGTATGTTCTTACTTGCTTACATCAAAATGCTTATGACTTGAACGCTTGAGACATGTCAATTACAAAATCTTGCAAAAACTAATCAACTTAGAAATTTTTCCTAACTTCTACTGCAATAAATTAAAATGTCAAGTATGTGTTGTTGAAAGGAATTCTAATCCCTTAGAAGTGATTTATACTGTCATTTGTGACATGAAGATAACACAATCTCGTTGTGGAAAAATGCTTCGTAAATTTTATTGACAATTACACTATTGTTATGTCTATTTGCTGAAAGATAAGGATGAAACACTTAAAACATATGGGCAATATAAAACTGAAGTTGAAAATTTGTTGGATAAAAATATTTTCATGATTAAAAGTGGTACATGCGGATAATATGAATATTCTTTTGCAGAAATATATTTAGAAAATGTAATGATTCATTAAATGACAGCACATATTCATCTCAATCTAATGGAATTGTTGATAAGGGAAAAATCTTACTTTGAAGGAAATGTTGAATGTCCTACTTATAGGTTCACGTTTACAACAAAATTTGTGGGGGATGCTATCTTAATAGCAAAAGAGAACAACAAAAAAATTGCATGTGCAGAAAGAGAGAAACAAAAAGGTTTATTTGTTAATAAAGAGAGCAACAAATAGAAACTTCGAAAGGGAGCAAGAAAAAGTTTTGTTTGTTCAGACATTGTTGTATCTTGATAAATAATTGCTTGTCATTCCATAAAGTATATACAAGCAATAACTCTTAAAAGATAGTGATTTAACAATTTCCAATACAGTCTATTCCATATGAGAAATGGAAATGATGGAACTATTCCCAAAAAGGTTAAAATAGGACCTAAGACTGTTGACTGTATGTTCATTTGATATGCTACAAATAGTAAAACATGTTTATTTATGGTTCATAAGTCCAAACTGTCGGATAGTCAAGTTAAGGTTCTAACGACCTCGGAAAGAACAAAAGGCAAATGTACCTGATAAATAGATTCAGAGGCGTGATAAATTTCAATGAACAAATTAATTCCTCCAAGTTTTATTGTAACTTCTCGTAATCAGAAGTAGCTACGATTAAACTAAGAATAGTTTTTTTTGGAAAGAACAGGAAAATTCTTGAAATTTCCTAAGTCTTAAAAGTGAGTTTTAGTCATTTTTAAACGGTCATGACTTCTAGCTTAGGAGGATTTAGGGGCAATTCTTTATATGGATGAAATCCCTTGGGAAGATCTTTCCAAAGTTGCCAACTTTACTCATTTTTGATGTCGTATGAGGGTGATATTCCTTTTGAAAGTGGAGTTGTTGGGTTCAGGAACATCTAGTATGTATTTTAGTAAGGGTAAAGTAGTATTTTCACCCTACTAATTCCTAATTCGTTTTAAGGGTCTAATTGGTGTAAAACCAATTTTTAGTCCTGATTAAAAAATAATTTTTACGCTTAGGATTTGGGAGTAAGGAGAAGAGAAGAAGCGAGGAGAAAAAGAAGGATCTCCCCAAGAACGCCAAGAGATTCTAGTGGAATTCGTGGGGGATGATCCCTATTCACGTATGTGGGGTATTTCGTGTTGGTATAATTCACCCACACACCATATTGTTGCAATTTAGTTAATTTATGAATTCTTTTCATCTTAGAAGTTATGTTTTTTAAGGAAAGTTTTGATTTCATGTTGGTTGGATTGTTGGCTGCCATTGTTGGTTAGATTCTTGTTTCTCCGAGTTATTTTGAGTTGAATTCTGTAGTTATTGATAGTACCAATAGTCTCAATTGTTTGGTTAAAGAAATAGGAAATTTTGGAGATGAAAAATGAGTTGAATAATTCGTCTCACATACGTTGGTAGGGGCAGGCGTGGCGTGCCTGGAGTGCGCTAGAAATTTGCCTTAGTCAACCAAGGCCCAGAGAGGCGCGACACCAAATCAGGCTACCATCAGTTGAAATTTAGGGAATCTGATATTCCAGAGACATTAGAACAACATATGGTAATTATGAGTTTTTAGTTATGTCCTTTGGTTTGACAAATGCACCAGCAACATTCATGGATCTTATGAAAAAAAGTCTTCAAGACTTATTTAAATCTATCTGTCATTTTGTTCATTGATGACATACTGATTTATTCATCGAATGAAGAAGAACATGATAGTCACCTCAGGATTTTTCTGCAAACTTTGAAAGATAAGGAGTTATATGTCAAGTTCTCAAACTGTGAGTTTTGGCTTCTGTCTGTGGCATTCTTGGGCCACATTGTTTTCATTGACGAGATTAGAGTTGACACCGAAAAGATAGAAGTAGCTCAGAATTGGCCTAGACCCACATATTTTACAGATATAAGGAGTTTCTTTGGTTTGGATGACTATTATAAGAGGTTTTTTGAATGGTTTTCATCTATCATGTCTTTTTTGACAAAACTAACTCAAAAGACAATCATGTTTCAATGGTTTGAGGCTTGTGAGAAAATCTTCAAGGAGATGAAAACAGAATGACTAATGCTCCATTTTTTACCTTAATAGAGGGTACGCAATCTTTTGTGGTGTACAGTGATGCATCGAGATTTGATTTGGGCGGTGTGTTTATGAAGAATGGCAAGGTTATAGCTTAAGGTTCCAGACAATTAAAGGTTCATGAGAAGAATTATCCGACTAATGACTTGAAATTTGCTGCAGTAGTGTTTACTTTGAAGATATGGTGCCACTACTTGTATGGTGTTCATTTTTTACATATTCACTGATCACAACAGCATGTTCACCCAGAAAGATAAACCTCAGGCAAAGGAGGTGGTTAGAATTACTCAAGGATTAAGACATGAGTATTCTCTACCACCAAGGTAAGGTTAATGTAGTTGTCTATACCTTTACAAGGTTATCCATGGGAGTACCGCCCATGTTGAAGAAGAAAAGAGGGAGTTACCAAAGATGTGCACGGACTCACACGTCTGAAACTCATACTTATGGATTCCACAAAATGAGGTATAGTGGTGATTAATGGGGCTGAATCATCACTAGTATCATATGTGAAAGAGAAACAAGTCCAAGACCCCATTTTGCCTGACTTGAATGCAAATGTTCATAATCAAAGACCAAGACCCCATTTTGCTTAACTGAAGGCAAATGTTCATAAGCAAAGAGTATTGACTTTTGAAAATGGGGGAGATGGTGTACTGAAGTACCAAGGTAGATTTTGTGTACCTAGGGTGGATGGACTCCAAGATGAGGATCCTAGAGGAGGCTCATAGCTCCAGATATCCCTATCATGGAGGTTCCACCAAGATGTACCGCGATTTGAGAGAGGTATATTGGTGAGAAGGCATGAAGAGAGATATTGATGAGTTTGTTGCCAAGTGCCAAATTGCCAACAAATGAAAGTAGAGCACCAAAGGCCTGGAGGTTTGGCTCAGACAATAGAATTTACGAAATGGAAGTGGGAGATGATTAATATAGACTTTATCATAGGCTTGCCAAGATCTCGCAGGCACCATGATTCTATTAGGGTGATTATCGATAAAGCCCATTTTTCGCAGGTAAAGACTACCTATTCGGCCAAGGATTATGATAAGTTGTACCATCGAGAGGTGGTGAGACTTCGTGGAGTTACGGTCTCCATTATTTCAGATAGAGGTTCACTAATTTACTGCACAATTCTTGAAATCTTTCCAAAAAGGTTTGAATTCAAAGGTGAACTTGAGCACTGCTTTTCATCCTCAGACAGATGGACAAGAGGAGCGTACGATCCAGACCTTAGAATATATGTTGAGAGATTTTGTGATAAAATTCAAAGGGAATTGGGATGATCATATACCTCTCAGTGAGTTCGCTTACAACAACATTTGCCATTCGAGCATCCAGATGGCTCCATATGAGGCACTTTATGGGAGAAGATGCAAATCTCCTATTGGGTGGTTCGAAGTTGGCAAAGAAGGATTAATAGGACCAGATCTACTTAACTAAGCTATGGAGAAGGTGAAGGTGATTCAAGAGAGATTGAGAACGGAATAGAGTCGTCAAAAGGTCCTAGACAGATGCAAGGAGAAGACCGTTAGAGTTTGAGATGGATGATTGAGTGTATTTGAAGGTTTCACCCATGAAACGGGTTATGAGGTTTGGTAAGAAGGGAAAACTTTGTCCTCGGTATATTGGTCCTTACAGAGTCATCAAGACGGTTAATAATGTAGCATATGAGTTGGAGCTACCCCAAGAGTTATCCATTTTTCTATGTTGAGGAAATGCTTGGGTGATCCTTCATTGATTGTACCAACTAAGAATGTTGGAATTAAGGATTGCTTGTCGTATTAAGAGATTCTAGTCCAGATTGTAGATTGTCAAGTAAACAAGTGGAGAACTAAGGAAGTTTCATCAGTCAAGGTCCTTTGGAGGAACCAATTTATTGAAGAAGCAATTTGTGAAGCTGAGGAGGATATCAAAAAGAGATTATCCACATCTCTTTGAATCCGGAGAGAATGCCGATTAATGTACTAAATTCTCTTCTTAGCACCTATTAAGACTATGTGTAAGCATGTTATTACTTGCTTTTGTTGCCGAGTGCTTAAGTGATGTTACTACCGTTAGCTTATTAAACAATTTCTCATTCGAGGACAAATATTCCCAAGGGGGAGATATTATAACATCTAGTAATCCTAAGAAGCTAGGATTAAACCAAGAAATCAAAAATAGTTATTTTAGGAAAGAATAGGGAAAATCTGGAAACTTCTTAAGTATTGGAAGTGTGTTTTGGTCATTTTCAAGTGGCCATAACTTCTAGCTTGGGAGAATTTGGGGGCAGTTCTTTATATGGATGAAAATGTCTTGGGAAGATCTTTTCAACGGCACCAAGTGTGCACATTTTCAATGTCGTATGATGCAGATATGCCTTTCAGAAGTTGATTTATTGGGCTGAGGAAAGTCTAATCCGAATTTTAGTAAGGGTAAAGTAGTATTTTTTGCCCTAGTAATTTCAACTTCGTTTTAATGATCAAATTGTGGTAAAACCAAATTTTGGTTCAGATTAAAAAAAGACTTTTTACGCTTAGGGTTTGGGAGAAAGAAGAAGAGAAGAAGAAGAGAGGAGAAAGAGCGAGATTCCGCCAAGAACACCAAGAGATTCTAGTGGAATTTGTCGAGTGTGACCCTATTCAGGTATGTGGATCTTTCGTGTTGGCATAATTCATACACACACCACATTGTTGCAATTCAGTGAATATATGAATTTATTTCGTGTTAGAAGTTAAGTTCTTGAAGGAAAGTTCTGATTTCTTGTTGGTTGGATGGTTGGCTGTCATTGTTGGTTAGATTCTTGTTTTATTTGAGTTGAATTCACTAGTTATTGATAGTATCAATAGTCCCAATCATTTGGAGAAAGAACTAGGATGGGTTGTAGATCAAAAACTAGTTGAAATATTTGTCAAACGTAACTAGGTAGGCGAAGGCACGGCGCGGCGCGCATGCAGTGCGCCAGAATTTGGCCTCAGCCAACCAACGCATGGTAATGCACGCCACCAGTACGCCAGGCGTAGCGCCACCTGTACGCCCAACCCGACGTTTTTCATTCGGTTTTCATTGTATAGTCCTTTTAAGTCCTTCCAAGGCACATTAACATCTTCTAATGATTCTAATTACTTCAAATGATTTCTAAATATCTAGAAATCATCAAAGAAGTCAAATAGAAACCTTGATTCCATATTCCATTCAAGGAATGTTAAGATCTAAGTTAAGAAAGTTAGGAACTTAAGTCTAAAGCTATGAGTAAGTTAATGTAAAATATATTACAGCTTCCAAGAGTCTTGTCTAAATGTTTTAACTCCGCTTCAAGGCATATGTTCAAATTAAGGAAAGAGTAAAAGTCGAAGTCTTTCCTCCAATGAACTATAAGGGTACTAAGTAATCCCTAAGGGCTATAAATGTTTTCACATTTAAACAAGTAAAGAGCCTTTGACCTAGTTTTTGGACAGCACTAATAGCTTTATGAAATGAAGCATGCAGGGAAACTATAATTTCCAAGAGAGCTATTAAAGCTAAGTTTTGAACACTAATGTTAAACAACAAAATCGGTATATTTTAATAACATAAGAATCAGTAAATTTTGGGAGTAGTATTGAGCACTTATGTGGGGATGAGAGTTTCAGATTGACTCAATTCTACATGAAAACCATGTGTCCATCATGGGTGGAAGAAGGTCATACTTTTTAGATGAACTTTTTCTGCAGTTTAATAGTGGATCTATTAAACTATTTAGGTCCTATACTCTGGCAAGGCTAGGATGGTCGGGCAGCATGGGCCGAGTAACGATTTATAATCACTATAGATCTTAAGTGATGGTTGTCGTTTAGAGAAGCTCTCGCAGAAGTATTGTATTTTCATATACATTAGTTATTTATATTTTTACATACATCTCATATATTATTTTTATACTTGTATACATTCAGATTTCATAACATGTTTTAGTCAGTTTTTCTTTATATTGTATTTACCTTTAAGTTTCATATATTTAATAAGAGTTAGTAAACCATGAGTTGAAATGAGCCAAGGTAAGTGTTCTTTCTTACTCCTTCTCAAGCTTAAGTGTCGTTTAGCATTCCAACTCGCGCACTAATCGTGCATTCAATGTAGTGATGCCAATTGGCTTGCATTGTACCATGATGCAGTCCGAGGTACTGAGGATGGACATCCAGCGTACCGTTGATCAAGTCGAGAATTCCAGAGTCACTTGGTGAGCCTCCTTGCAATCCTAAGGACATATTTTATTGTTTTCTAGTAAGTTCAATAGAATGTTGTGGGGTTTGCCCCAACATTCATTTCAGTTAGATTAAAAGCTTCATAGACAGCTAGTAGTTTAGTAGTCTTTGCATTTTCATTCTTATGTTAAAGACTTGTGTTGCCATTTTGGCCAAGTTTAATGTTTAATCTTTTAAAACATTCCAAATAGTATTACTAAACAGTTTAGTTAAGTTCTTTTATCCTTGTAAGTGTGATTGTTGTCTTCCGCTGAGTTAAGTAAGTCAGGCTAAGGGTTCACTCGAGATTAGATATGGTCATCGATTGCCAGTCCCGCTTCGGGTATAGGCTCTGGGCGTGACATTTATTTTGTAATATTTCTTCTTGAAAATGAGTCCATATATAGTCAAAGACGATATGTCTTTTGTGGACTCCTCTGTTTAGAAAGAGTCTATCAATATTAACATAGATGCAATCTTGAGTAACCATATTTAGAGTTGGTTGAACTTCCTCCAGGAAATAAAGTTTTGGGTATAAAATGGATCTACAAAAGAAAAAGAAGGTTGATAAAACTATTGAAAAATAATATGAAAGACTTGTTGTTATAGGCTTTATACAATAACCAACCTTGATTATTTTGACGTATAATAACCTAACAAGGATTATATCAGTTCAGATGTTAATTGCACTAGTTGCTAATTTGTCATAATGGATGTCAAAACATTTTTTTTAGGAAGAAATTTAAATGGAACAATTCGAGGGCTTTGTCGTTCCTCGTTAAAAAAAATGTTATAAACATATTAAGTCACTTTATGGACTACAAACAAGCTCCCAAATAATGACATGTGATGTTTGACCAAACTATATTGGCAAATGAATTCTACATTAATGAATGTGATAAATGTTATACATTAAATACATTCAAATCACAATGTCATTGTTTGTTTTTATGATGATAACATGTTGATCATCAAAATTCTAAAGATACATATTTGGAATAAATTCTACTAAGCATATGCTAGAAAGTAACTTCGATATGAAACAAATTGAAATTACTGATGTTATTGAAAAGATACTTGACAAGTTTAAGTAGTTGGATTTCAATATTGACCAGACTCTAATAAATGTGAGCCTTGTACTTCAAAAGAAGAAAGGAAAAAGTAACTCACAATTATATTATTCTAGAAAATTGAGAAGTATGATATATGTCATGAAGTGTACACAATCAGATATAACATGTTCTATTAGTAAACTGAGTCAGTTCATAAGTAATATCAATCAAACTAATTGGTTGGATGACAATGAATATAGTGTTTGAGTATTTAAAACATACTTAAAACCATGGTTTTGCATTATAACTAATTCACGAGTTGGTATGTATTTTGTTGGTGGAGCATTCTCTTGGAAATCTTCCAAAAAGAAATGTATTGTTCGCTTTACTATGAATCTTAGTTTATAACTCTAGCTAAGGCCTGTAACGAAGTTGAATGAATCCAAAATTTCTTGAAAGATTTTTGGCCCAAACATTTTAGCTCCAGTATGCATACAGTTTGTGAGTTAATTTGCAATAGGTAGGGCATGGAGCATGATGTATAACGGAAAGTCTCATCATATATGATTTAGACATAATATCGTTAGAGAACTACTCTCTAGGGAATTCTCATAATTGACTATAATGTCAAAGGATAATGTGTCGGATCCACTCATAAAAGTCTTAACTAGAGAGATTTGATAGATTATCAAAGGGGATGAGTCTATGGCCAAGGACAACTCATTATGACATAAATCTACCTAGAAGTCAGGAGATCCCCAATATCTAGGTTCAAAGAGATCAAACAAAGTCATTAATCACGATTCAACATTGTCAAAATATTTTTTTATGGTTCATTGTCATAATAAGACAATGTTCAATAACAAGGATAAATGCATTAGGACTTTTTATTGATTTCTAACTTTGATACATGGTATATCAAATGGTGTATCTACAAGATAACACATATAGAAATCACCTATATAGGTGTGAAGTGTAAGCCACTTCAAGGATAATCTAGTAAGGTCATTTCTCTACTCACTTATAAACAAGGACGTTGTCACATCTGGAAACTAAAATGAACTAGAAAGGAGTTTGAAATCTGGAAATAATTATTTTTTGAATGTATAAGGAAATTTGAAATTTTTAAGTAGGTTGAAAAGTAAGTTTTTGTCAACTCCGAACGGTCATAAATCCTAGCACAGGATGAATTAGGTGTAGTTCTAGATATGTTTGAAATTCCTTGGAGTTATCTTTCCAACACCACCGAGCTTTAGCAATTCCAAATTATGTCCTTTGACAGTTGGGTTGTTGGACTCAAGGAAATGTCTAAACCTGGGGTTTTTAAGGGTATTTTAGTCTTTTCATTATCCTATTATTGTAATTCATCTTTAGGAGTTTAGCAGGGGTCAAGACTGAACTTAATCAATTTTAGAATTTTGAATTTTCACGCTAAGAAGAAGGTAATAAGGGAAAATTCATCAAAATCAACCAAGAATATTAGTGTTTTGGCCAAAGGATTTCTTCTACCAGGTATGTGAGTCTATCTCAACGTTTAAATCTTTCACCCACGTGTCAATCACGTTTGAGCGTGAATTTATCCTACAAAAGTTGGATTTTGAATGTTGTTCTTGAATTGCTTTCATTCTTGAATATGAGTTGAAGTTTATGAAATTCTTGTGATTGAAAGTGTTGTTTCTTGAGTCCATTGGGCTAGATCCTTGTGTATATGATGTGGGCACATGAAATCTAAGTTAATTTGAGAAAAGAAATCAAATTGAAAGTATTTAACGTTAGAAAATAAAATGAAAGTTCGGCAGGCATCATCTGGGGAAGGTAGGCGCGGCGCGCCCTTTCTGCGCCAATGGGCCTAGGGAGCCGCACTTGTCGCCAAATGTGGCCTCTAAACTTTGGGGTGGGTGTGGCGCACCCCAGATGCGCCCAAATCGGCATTTTCACGTAGTTTTTTTTCTTTAGTCCGTTCAAGACTTTCTAAAGCATTTTAACACTTCCTAATGATTCTAGCTACTCTATATTATTTCTGAACATAGAGAAATCATCCAGAAACATGAATTACAACCTTGAATCCATAGCTTCAAATTCAAGAAAAGTTAAGATTCAAGTCTAGAAAGTTCTTAGAGTCTTTTCAAGAAGTCTTTTGCAAATGGTTTTTACTTTTTTCTAAGACTTAAAGATCAAGTTGAGCGAAGAGTAAAGATAAGGAGAAGAAGTTCATTTCGAGTTTCATAAGTCTTTTACAAACATTTTAACTTCCTTTTAAGACTTAAGTTTGAGTTCAGTTCAGAGTAAAGTGAAGTTTTTTCTTCAAATAAGTATATGGGGACTAAGTATTTCCAAAGCAGTATAAAATATTTTCACATTTAAATAAGAATGGAAACTGAGTAATAACTTTCTAAATGAAGCAAACACCGAAATTATGATTTCCAAGATAGTATTTGAGCTAAGTTTTGAGTACTTATCTCAGACACAAAAGTAAGTATGTTTTAAAAACATAAGAGCTAATATAATAATATTTTTGGGATTAGTATTGAGCACCAATATGGGGGAGAGTTCAAATAACTCGTATCCCCCATAAACCATGTACCCACCATGGGTAGGAAATAGTCATACTTTTTAGATGGTTCCTTTAGTGCTTTTTAGCATAGACTAGCGAATCCACTAAGTAGTTCAAGTTCTATATTGTTGTCAACGTATAAGACGGTCTTGGCAATGTGAGGCAAAATGGTGTATCATCACTATAGCTCTTATGTGATGGTTGTCGGTTAGAGGAACTCCCACAGAAGTTAAATGTATTTTATATACACGGTTATTTGTACTTTTACATACATTTAAGAATTATAATGTATCTTTGCATACATGCAGAGTTGACATCATGCTTTTAACAATTTTTCTTTATATTGCACTTACTTTAAATTTGTATATATAGAAATAAGTTTGTCTTTTATAGTTGAGTTGAGCAGGAAAGTTCTTCAGATTCTCCTTTTCAAGTCTATGTTACTATTGTTTGACATTTCAACCCGCATACTTGTACATTCAATGTAATGACTCCAGTTGGCCTGCATGGTATCATGATGCAAACGCAGGTAACAAGGATCAACATCCAGTGCACTGTTGATCAAGTTGAGAACACCAGATTCAGTTGGTGAGCCTCATTGCATTTTGGAGGACTCTTTTACATTGGTTAGTACTAGATCATTAGGATATTGTGGGAGCTGTCCTAACATCCATCTTAGTCATGTTAGAGGCTTCATAGACACTCAGATGTTAGTGCTTCAGTCTTTTAGTATTTATCTTTTATAGTTAAGACTTGGGTTGCAGATTTGTCCAAGTTGAATGTTTTAGTTTTAAACACTCTCAGTTATTATATTCTTTTTCATTTTAATTAAGTTCATGAAATGATTATTGTCTTCCGCTGAGTTAAGTAAGCCAGGTCAGGGGTCCGCTTGAGGCGAGAAATGGTGTTTGAGTGTCAATCCCGCCCAGGGTGTAGGTAAGGAGCGTGACAAACGTGTTCATGGCTGAAACGAACAAAACATTAAGAACCAAAAACAGCTTAAGGGTTTATTATATGACTTATCTTGTCAAGGTGTACACCAAATCTCTAAGGTTCAATATCAAATCTATCGATTCACCTAGTATATACACTTACCTAGATGCAATCAATCCTTACTTACGAATCACATAGCTTTCATGTATATGTTTTAAAATTAGTCATTCCCTATTCATGTGGGGTATTGTTAGATTTTAAAGGTGTGAACAAGAAATGGAGGTTTGTGACTCTCCTAAATGGTTGTGAATATGCCAAAGGATTGTGACCTTTATGAAAGGATGTCTTCTTTCTAAAGGATTGTGATCATTTGAAAGGCTGCGCTTTTCCACAGTGTTGTGACCTTTTTGAAAGGTGGTCTTCTTTTCAAAAAGTTGTGACATTTACTCTCTGTTTGCTATAAATTCATAGACTTTCTGTCATTTTGAGTTTGTTAATATTATTAAAATTTCAGGTACCACTAATTCTTTAATGGTTACATCTTTTTACCTAGGGAGGAATTGATCAGTAACCACCGATACTTGAGTGAATTAAATTTCTTAAGGACACACAGTGAGTTCTGTGGACTCGGATAGTTTTTTTTGTTTTTCTTTTCATCTTTTATTATTTTTGGTTTGCTAATTATCTCTTGTATTCAGATTAACAAACAAGAAATAATAAAAGATGAAAATAAAAACACAAAGCACTATCTAAATTTACAGAACCCACTGTGTGTCCTTAAGAAATTTAATTCTCTCAAGTACCTTAGGTTCTAGATTAGTTCCTCTCTAGATAAAACGGATTAACCATTAAAGAAATAGTTGTACCGTAATCTTTGATAATTTCAACGAACTCAAAATGACAGCAACGAGTCACACTCACAAACACGAGCGATCGATTTTGTTTTGTAAGAAATGTATGCAAAAGAAGGGAAGAATTCAATCTTGAAAAATGAGAGAAATCGTGTCAATTCATAGCCAAGAAAGAGTAAAAGTCACAACTCTTTGAAAATAAGATAACATTTCAGAAATATCACAACACTTTGAAAAAGACACAACCTTTCAAGCGGTCATAGTCCTTTAGAAAGAAAACATCCTTTCATTAAGGTCACAACCCTTTAGGAGAGTCACAACCCTTCATTTTCTATTAACACCTTTATAGCCCAACATTATTTTTATGTATTTCTTATGATTAAGGTCCTAAGAAAGATGTGTATTCTTTGTTCTCTCCATGTAACTCAAGATTATTCTTTTTATTTCATTGTTAATCATTATATTAATATTAATATTATTATATGATCGAATTCATCCTTTAATATAACTCGATGAAGAAGTCTTTTGAATGTTGATTAGTTTGTCAAAAGGGATGTCGGACAAAACTTCAAAAAATTATGCATTAATACTATATTTCTATTTTTCTTTATTTTCTTATGATTAATGTTCTACGGAAGATGTGTGTTCCTTTAATGTAACTTCTTTGATTTGAGTCTTTATGATTTCTATTCAAGACTATCCTTTTCACTTCATATTTGTTTAGTTTGTCGGAAATAGTGTCGGTAAAAAATTAAAAAATTATGCATTAATTTTATATTGCTCTTTTCATAATGTACTTATGATTAATGTCATAAAAAAGATGTGTGCATTGAATTTTTCTTTCCATGAAATTTATTCATGTTGAAGTTTTATGAATTTCTTATTGTCACAAATATGTATCTTTGTTAGATGCAAATTGATTATTGTAATTTTATTTGGAATATGATAATTACTCACATATGTTCAGACAATATTATCGATAATTTAAACATATATTTTAAATGTTGGAATATATCTCTTTTTTATGGTGTGTCTAACGGTAATAAGTAGTATCATTTATGTTTTCTTTTGATTTGTGATCATTTATTCTACTTTATAAAAATCAACAGCAATAAATATAAATTAAGCTTTAATTTGTATCTTTTTTGTTTCTTTTAATTCTTACTTTTAAATTTCTAAGAAAGATGCATATATACACACTTACTTACTAAAAAAAATTTATAGTAAAGAATATGCATCTTGGTTTGAACCTTAACAATAAGAATTAAAAGAAACAAAAAAGATACAAATTAATGCATAATTTATATTTATTGTTGTTGATTTTTATAAAGTACAATAAATGATCACAAATCAAAAGAAAACATAAATGATACTACTTATTACCATTAGACACACCATAAAAAAGAGATATATTCCAACATTTAAAATATCTGTTAAAATTATCAGTAATATTGTTTTAACATTAGTTAGTAATTATCATATTTCAGATAAAATTACAATAATAATTTGCATCTAACAAAGATACATATTTGTGACAATAAGAAATTCATAAAACTTCAACCTGAATAAATTTCATGAAAAGAAAAACACAATGTGTGCGCGCACACACGCACGCACACACACACAATATATATATATATATATATATATATATATATATATATATATGAACAAATTAGAAAGGATAAAATATATAAAATAATTGAGCATAAAAAATAATTTTAAAAAATTATATATTGTATTGATATCATAATATGAATAATTTTTTTTAAAAAAATTGTTTTATCATTTCAATGAACTTTAATTAATTAAAATATTTAATTCCTTTAAGATCTATCTAATAAAACATCAAAAAAATAAATCGTAACGTACAAATACTAAAAATAAATTTAATGCAAGACTCTTTGTAAGAAAATAGCTATTAATATTGTTTAAATTATATTTTATAATTGCGCTTCATTTACTAGTTTTAAATTTAAGCAAAATTTATTATGGAACAAGGTCATGATCTTATGGGCTTATGTTTTTTCTTTTCTTTTAATTCATTCTTATGTATGTTATGTTGATGTTTGACATAAAAGTATTACGTTACATTTATTTTTTAATTTAGAACTCATGTTATATTTTAAATTTCATTTGTTTTAGGAGTATTAACTAGATGTTTTACATTACAAGCTATTTTTATAAATTAGACATGATAAGTCATATTTATGTCAAATATATTTATGATTTTATGAAGTTATATTTATACTATTAATTTTTTTGTCAAACGTTTATTGATGATGTTCATAGAAATTTTGTTTTTTTTAATTTAATGATTAATTTAATAAAAATATATTAATTTAAAAAAATAAATAAATTATTTTCTTATAATATTTATTAAGAACATATGTTATTTTGGATTCCGTTAACCCAACCTTTCTTAAATTGAGTCCTTGTATGTGTCATTATTTATTGGCTTGAAGAAAAATTTCGTTTACAACACATGCATTTGTAGAATAATATATATTATGTTTCAAATTCTTTTCGTGCACTTTTTTTTTAATTTTCATATTCATTTTCTTAGAGAGAGGATGAGGAGTATATATATAAAGGAAAACATAGAAGATATATGGAAAATTGGGTTCAAAAACAATTAAGCTTTTATTCATATTTTGAATATATTTGGAATAACAAATAAACTAAAACACACAATATATTTTCTTATATATTCATTATTTGAATCAAAGTTGTCTCTGAACCCAACTCCCCCTTTTTATTCTTTTTTTTCTTATTATACATAAACTCCTCCTCCTTCTCTCTTTAAATGATGATAATGAAAACAACAAAAATGTAGGGACAAAATGGAAAATATACTTGGCATTTGTGGTGAAAGAACTTTTCTTCAAGCCAAGGTATATTAGCTCATACAAGGAGTCACTTTAAGGATTACTTGGTTAAACGAATTCCCTAAAAAAAGTGGTTGGAATAATTTTTTTAATTATTCATTGCAGAGAAAGTTTCTACTACGGCTAATCAAGTCCCAACAACATCTAAACACATTTTAGTATAGTAATATCAGAAGTTGATTAAAAAAAATTTCATCAATTTCTTCTATCTCAACTTTGTATTAAAGATTTCAACCTAGGTCTCCCAGAATGATTCAATGTTTTGTGATGTATATACTCTAGCTTGGCTCAAGGCTAATCTTACTGAAGACGAGGACAATATCAATATAAGTCTTCTTGATATCAAAAATGATTTCTTCATCATTGATAATTCTCGACCCTAGATAAAGTTTTCATATAACAAATCCTCAAATGATGCCTAGTGGGCTATGGTCAAAATTTGTTAGAAACAAGTGGGATACTGACAATTGAAGAATAATTGTTCAATCAACATTTGATGTTGTTGCAGAAAACCCTACTGTTGATGTTGCTAGAAATTGGTGAGTAAGTAGTAGAAACCAATTGTTATTGTTGACTTGAAGATAACAAAAACAGTTTTCTTTGTGTTTTTTATACCAAAAAAAAATTCTAGAAATCACTCCTTGTATGTGCTGCTATTCATTGGGTTAAAAAAAATATTGTATTATTGATAACATATGGATTAGTACATCAACATACCATGTTTTCTGTTTTATCCAAATATTTTTGTTGGTTCAATGTTTATCGTCTTATAGAGAGAATGAGCGGTATAATAAAGAAGAAAACAAAATAACAGAGTCAAGAGGCATTGAGTTTGGAGACATTTTAACTTTTATTTAGAGTTTAGATTTATTAAAAATTATGATGACTATTTTTTTTAAAAAATTTTTCACCAGTGCATTTATTTTATTTCGCAAAAACAAAAAAGAAATTGAGTAGATAAATAACTTATTCGAACTTATTAAATTTTAGTCATTATAATGATATATAATTTGAAATAATATTCCTAAACGTAGTTCGTTTTATTCAAAACCTCCTAAATTAGTAAAAGTATTACTTAGCCGTTTGACATTGATTATTTGATTATCTTTACTCTTACATGATAGAATCAGAGAGTTACACTCATGTAGATTTTTTAATTCATGTGACATTTAATATGATGATTTTTAATAGTGTATATAGATTATTTGCTATATAAAAAAACATTGCTAGAACTTTACTTTTAATAAAAAAAATTATTTGTATAAAAATAATGAGACTTGGTAAATTTTGTTTTACATATTTTATCAAAAAGTAAGTAATGAAATCTTGAAATAGATAATCATTATATCTATATAAGATTAAGCAAAAATATATAATTCTACCTTCTTATGTCGCTAAATTTTTTATTTCACTTAAAATAAAGGAGGATTAACTAATTATTAAAGACGAACAAATTAGAAGAAAGAGGGGGCAATCATGATCTACCAAGACATATCATCTAAATCTTAGGCATTGTCAAATAAGCATAGGCAATGAAAACATGGAAACACAACTCCCATCTTTATCTCCACATGTATGATAAGTTGGGGAGCCCAAATCTTAAGAAGTAGTAAATGTATAACCATTTAGCATTTATAAAAATTAGTTGAGGCCATTTTTCAAATTTGATATCACTTAAGATATTATAAATCTTTCAACTATAAGCTATATATAGCTATATCAATTAAAAATACTCTCAAATAAAATATATAAATTAATTAATGGAAGAGAAATAGGAAGAGATGACTCTTTTATTTCATTGATAGAAGTCTAACTATAAAATTGATTTTAAAAAATCCAACAAAAACATGAAAGAAGTGAATTTCAAAAGAAATATGTCTTAATGTAGTATAATTTGAACTCAAAATAAGAGTTTTCTTTTATCATGACATATGGAATGAGGAATGATTTTAGCTCTTCAAATCATGCTATAACATTCACATATCAGCGAATACAATAGTTGAAGAAGTTGACGATAATAAAAATGAGAACTTCTCGAAGCTAAAACAAAGAATACAATGAATCAATTCTAAAATTTACCCTATGCACAAATAACTACTAGTATAAAATTTAAACTCATTTAAAGAAATGAATCTATTGAAGCACAAAAATAAAAAGGAACTTACACAAACAAAAACATGAAGGAAAAATTAAAACTCAAATAAAAAAATAAATCTGCTCTAAGTAATATAAAAAAGAATAAAATAAGAGAGGAGAGAAGGCAATTACCTCTTGCAGAACAGGAACTAGGACGACGACCTGAAATGTTTCTAACATCTTCGTCATGAATAAAATTAGAAAAACTCTAAATTCATAGCATGAACCTTCGTGGGTTTGTTTCATGAAAGAGCACTGCTCTTACACCTACGAATCCCTAAACTTCCTCTATTCATTCAATGCATACAGTTATTCATTCCTGACTATTATGTATATTTTATTTTTGGGGTAAATCATGCACAAAAATGATGTAGGACATTTCGAATAAAAAAATTACGGAGGAAATATATTATAAGACCAAAATTACCAATGACACATATGCTATTATTCCTAAATATAGTGGAGTACCAATATAAATTGATATATACAATACATTATTCTATTGCTATCCCTAGTATTAACACACAATCTCTTAATTTTGTCATAAGAATATGCATTATTTGTTGTATACAATATAGAATTTTCTTAATTATTATTATTGGTTATGATTTTTGTACAAAAAATTTTGATAATTTTATATTAACATACTATCTTTGAGTCTTTCATAGGTTCTCATTGTTGTTTAATCAAATGATTTTTTTAAGTAATTTTTCCATTATCTTTAAATTAAATAGATTCTCTCTTTGTTGTTAAGGTTTTACGAATTATATTATGGTTATCAATCCTCCACTTTCTTTTGTATACATAATATGTTGGGTCGAAAGGATCAATATTATAATGTAACAACAATAATATTAATAATAAAATGACTAATTACTTTCAAAATTGAGCCCCCTCTCTTCCGCCAAAAGAAAACACTTTCAGTAGTATGGAAGACCCAAACACCAATCCAAGCGAACATAAACTAATCTTGAGCCTAAGATCCAGTTCATCTCACTATTATTGGGGGCAAGATCCACATTATTTTATCATGTTGTGTGACTTGTTTGAATTCTTGTTACAAACTTTTTAATTTCAATCATGATGAATTCCCTTGAAAATGTTTTATTCTTGCTATGAATCTTTACTTTTAATAAATTTTCTTGTTAATTATAAAAATATTATTTCCGATATTTTCATATGGTTAGGTTACCTTTTTTCAATAAATATTGAACCGTGGTTAAATCTCACTGTCTTTGTGGGGATAACTAGTTTTGTTAGATTTAAACCCGTTAGGAATTTAGATTATATTAAATTCGAGATACATCAGTCAAAATAAGAACTATGGCTTAGTATGATTTGATTAATTATTTAAGTTCAATAAGTAAAGATTTAATCAATGTTAAATTTTATTGGGGTAGCCTGTCAAAATAGATAATAAGTGATAAGTCTACGTTGCGAAATTCCAAGATACCATCTCATTCTACAAGACCAATTTGGTGTCATGTGTCAAACGATGTATCTTACAAAGTAAAGCGAAGGAGCCAATACGATTATGTGATGTATCAAGTGCCATAACATGCCTAGCCAAATCAAAGACAAATAAAAATGTGCCACATGAGTGCAAGTGACATGTTTTGACTAAGCAAATATCATTATATCACTTAATCAAATTTGTCAAAGGGAGTGTCTCCTCATCACAACTATTTCATTCTATAACATAAATAGGGGTCCATGTTGTTAAGAAAAGATACCATCATTTCAACAACTATATAGATAGAGAGAGAGCTCGTGGATCAAACAGTACAAATTTCTCTAGTAACCTACAAGTTCAATTATACTAACAGTCAAGTTCAACAAAACAACTAAAGAACAAGATCATCGGATTCAAGAATAAACTCAAATGACTTTGAAGTAAAGATCAAGTTAGAAAGACTTTGAATCCAAGTATAAGTCATGAAGAAGTCCATTATGATTCAATATTAAGCTTAGAATTGTCACGACACAAAGTATAAAGATATCACGTCATGATGACACCTAATAACAACCCACCTTTAGGTAAGTCACACCCATAACACATAATCAGTAGAAACGAGAAATCACGTGAAAGAGAAGAATGTGGAGAAGAAATAAAAAATAGAGAAAGAAAGAGAAACAAGATATACATATAACACCCCACAATGTGGTATAGTCGAGTCATTTATTACAAAAGGATTGCAAGATAAATACAAATAGATAGAAAATTTTCTGTGAATACAAAATAAAGATTGGTCTAGTCAAAGTAGAGAGAGATTGGAAAATCCTAACACTAGGAGCTCACCTTATGTCTTTAAGCATAGCTGTTATGCATGAGGTACACGTCAATGCTAAGATCTTATACTATGATCTGCCCGGCCGAGAAGTGTAGTATGAGTATTAGTGACGATCCAAAGTACATCCTAGATGTGACATGACGTAATAGATCTCGAGAGACCCTACACAAGCCAGTGGACATAAGAATACAAAACATATATAATAGAGAAAAATAGAAAGCCCATACAGTAAATAGTTTTGCATAATGCACTAGTACATGAAATGTACAAAGTAAGAGGGATGTACGTGAAAACATGAAAATGTGATTATAGAGGACATAATCAAAAACATGATATGCATGACCAAGAAACTTTTTTATAGAAATCATGTGAAGTAGAATCGTAAATCGTGAACCCAGTCAATGCATCTTAAAATCATCAAGAAAGCTTCATTAAAACCTTTACAGAAACCATAGATTATTTTGTGGGATATTGGCTTTAATCAACAATAGACGTTGCGAGCTATAACATGGAAACCAATGTAACTCCGGAAAGTCTACTTACCAAGCTAGAACTTTGTATCTTATCATATTCTTTATCAGGATTACAATCTAGGCCATTTAAGGCAAACCTATGGAGACATGTAGTTTGGAACTAGAGTTTCTACTTGAGACTACCCTATTTGAGTCTACACCTCAAAGTTCTCTATGTGATAAGTGAAATCTGAACAAAGTAGTCAATTTCATAAACATATCATCATCGATGAAAAAGTAAAATTCCAATACTAGTTCAAGTTTAAAACATCATAAGTAGTTCATTAAATCTTCAATCCAACATGTGTGAGAAAATCTTATTGGTTCCTTATGGTGAGAAAATCTTATTGGTTTCTTATGGTAAGAAAAACCTTTCACAATTGAATTGATTCTCATCTTAACGCAACCTAATTCATAATATATTATTTTTCATAAATCATGCATAACTTTCTGAAAACATTAAATCTAGATTCATAATTTCTTCGTAAATTCATGTCGTTTAGGATTCGTAGATAAAACTCATGATTAATGCATGCGTTCATGTGATTTCAATTTAAGTGCATGTAATTGAGTCCAAACAATCAAAATAAGATCAAATTCAAGCAATGGAATCCACAAAATTATATTCGATGAAGAATTGAATAAAAACCTAGTTAATTTGATTGAAATCGGATTAGGAAATCAGAGAGAACCTTGGGGGTTGAATGAGTGAATGGAAACCATTGATGAATCCCTACATACCCCAAAAATGGATGAATAGAAGACTTGGTGCTTGGAAACCCTATCCTTCTTCTTGACAGAGACTTGAAGGGGATGGATGTGGTTGGGTTTTAGGGGTTTGAGTGAATGAGAAAGTTGGGGTTACTTTCAGGAATATAAAGGTAGTTATAGGACTTAGTAATAGGGGTATAATAGGAACTAAATATATAGGAAAAGACTCAAATCCCATTAAAATAATTTTTTGATAGTTTCTACGATCCCATTAACAATTGAAGATTCAAGAGAAGTACTTGAAAGATTGAATAAGTACTCTAACAACTAAAGATTGCCGAGAAGTACTCCAATACAACAATAATAAAAAGAAGAAAAAGAAAAGAGTATACAACTTTAGAAATAATAATTCAATGTTTGAGTAGGAATTTTAACTTGATTAAGATTTGTTATTTATGATATTTACTTATTTGTGTTTAATTAGAATTTTCTCATTAGAGTAGGTCCGAGACTAGTTTAATTTGATTTTTACCTTTATAAATAGGAATATTACTAGTTATTTTCAATATATACAGAAAATACGAAAACATACAAAAATATACATAATAGATAGAACTTGAATTAAGATTCAAGAACCTTTGAGTTTATAAATAATATATTTTCCTTCAATAATGATAGAAATCTACTTGTTCAATCAAAATTGAATATCGTGCTCATTTGCCTTGCCAAACATTCTTATTAAAGGATACTAATTTTATGTTTCAAAATAAAATTTTCATATCAACTTACAAAAATTATTCAAAATTTTACAGATTCATCGTCTAGTTCATGCTTGAAGTTTAATAAAGTCTTGGAATACAATTTTGATCTCAAAAAGTAAAATTGGACCTTTGAATCATCACATTTTATGCTTAAAGCATTCAAAATATTCAAAATCCATTTGAATTTCATCAACATTAAACTAATACAATGATACTGGAACTTTCAACTCATAAATCCAAGCTCGTGCTGTGAACTATTTGATCATAGTCAACTCTTAAGTTTAAATTCTACTAGAATGCAACTTGAGTGTCGTAAACTCATTCAGAACCTCATGAAGACAAATCAATATGCAAATAAATTATGAAAAACATTTTGGATCAATAGGATTTATCAAATCATCTATACGTGGTCATCTTGATTAAACTTTGACAAAAATAGCTTTATTAAAATAAAAAATACAACCAAGGACTCGAATCACTCCCAAACACCTCGATATTCATACCAACCACACCCAAAGCAAAAAATCACCTTTTAGGACCTAAATAATTGACACAAGTGTTCTAATTTGAGATCATTAACTAAGACTTGGGACTTTGATCAAACTTCAAACCTTCAAAGTCAGAAAATATCATCCAATATTAATTCGATGACCTCAAGAATTATGTCACTCCTTCCCGTTTATCAAAAATAATATGAAGTTAGGGCAGGAAATAAATTGTTCTTGTTTGTAACAAAGATATATAGTGCGAGATATCCACAATTTAAAAAATCATTTGTCTATTTACTAAGTTCGATGATATGAACTTTAAATATAATATAAGTACACACAACTATTGTTCCTGTAAACATAGGGGAAAACAAACATTAGACTAGCACAATATCAAAATAAACAAATCTGTAGTGTCTGTGCATTTTTATACCTTTTGTTGATCTGAACGGAAAAACTCAAGCTCTACATATAGGGCAATCTTTTTTATCACTAGCCATTGTTTGATGCATCTCGCATGATATTCATGCCCGCACCCGAGTGTCCCAATGATTTCTTCATGCTCAAATTTGTCATGACATATGACACAAATCTCTTCCATTTTTATTGGATTATCTACTCCGTCTATTGGATCGTCAACATGATGAGTTCTTGTTTTAAGATACCTCAACATAACATCCCCCACAGTCTCCTCCACGTAAGCAACTTGATTATCCTGATCACTTGTTGGAGGATTACTCCGATTTTGCAAGGATTGGTCTAGCAACCTGTTCTTAAGAAACTATATATATCTACTGAATTACGATCATGTTAAAAAAAATAAACAACAGAAGAATGAGAATGAGAGTTGCTAATTTTTCAATATCACTAATACAGATCGAATTAAACAAAAACAATGTTGGAATTTCCTTGAGTTTTTAAAAGGAACATAAGTAGCAAAATATAATGTATAATAAGTTTGACTGGAAAATGAAGTAAATATAGTGATGACCTGCCATATCTTTATTTGGGAATTTAATAAGTTTTATTCCTATTTGTATTGAAATCAATTTCATTGACAATACAAAATATGTAGATATATATGGCCTACCATATTTTCTATTTTATTTGGAAAATTAATAAATTGTTTTTCTAGTTCATTATAATTGGAAATTTAGTAAATTATATTCCTAAACTTATTAAGAAAATTAATAAATTGTATTCCCGGTTCATTATATTTGAAAAACTAATAAATTGTATACCTTGGTCATTTGGAAAATTAATAAATTGCATTAGTAATTTTTTTAAACTAGATTTATTGACAATATGATATATAAACATATGGCCCACCATATTTTTAAAATTATTTGGGAAGTTAATAATGTTTACTCCTAATTTTTTTTGAAATCCAATTTATTACTTTGACCGTTAATAATTACTCGCCCAAATGAGCTACTATTATAAGCCTTTTGTTTTTAAAGGGCATAACACAAAAAAAATGACACTTAACTTCACTTAAACGATTAATAATGTCACACCCCGAGCTTACACCCTTGGTGGGACTGGCACTCGGTGATCATTGTCGGCCTTGACCGAATCCTTAGCCTGACTTACTTAACTCAGCGGAAGGCTTAACTTAACTTAATATAACAGTAAAGGACATTTTCAAGAGAAAATACTCAAAATGGAATAATCAAGCCAAAATGGCACTTGAGTCTCAAAGTTAAAGCTTCTGAAATATAAGATAAAAGAGACATCAAACTGAACAATCTAATTGACTATCTGTCTATAAAGCCTCTAAACTGACTGAGATAAATATTGTGACAAACCCCACAACATTCTATTGAACTAACTAGAAAGCAATAAAATGACACTCAAGAATGCAACGAGGCTCACCACTGATTCTAGAGCTCAAACTGGATCAAAGGAGTGTTGTGTGCTGATCCTGGTTACCTACTTTTGTATTATAAGAAGATGCAGGCCAATTGACATCAGTACATTGAATGTACGAGTATGCGAGTTGGAATGCTAAACACACCTATAAGACTTGCAAGGAGTAAGAATGAACTTACCCTACTCTGCTCAATTCATGAAGCCATAACTCAATATAAAGCAACAAAGACATATCGGATATAAGGAAAAGTCATAAAACAATGTAAACACTAAGTTCTTTAAAGATAAAAAATAATTAACTCAACTTTACTTATACATGAAAATAATATAATATATGTGGGAGATACTCTAATCGACAACCATCATTATGAGCCTAAGTGATGATACAACATATTACCTCACGTTGCAAGAGGGTCATTACATTTCTCAACATCCAAAATTGAATTGTTTTACCTTGATTCATATGATCTCCTTTAGAATCATGTCATCTATTCTTTCACACTTTTAAAAAAATAATAAAACTACAAGTTTGTCAAACATGGGAAATATGTTGAAACATAAAATGATCTTGCGAGTCGTTTTACATATTTTGTTTTATTCTATTTTAGTTTTACTCTTTGATTTGGGCCAAATCGGGCAAGACTATTCTATGCTTCAAAATTGAGGGGTGTTGACAACATTTGTCATTGTTTATTTGAAAATGGAGAAAACATCTCCATTTCTAGTACAAAACTGTATAAGCAATTTTTGGTAGACATGGTTACATGGGAAAATTATGATGTTATTGGTGTTCACCTTAATTACTCTCACTATTATATTTATCGTGCCATCATAAAAATATCATTGTACACTAATCTTTTTCTAATCTCAAATATTATACAAATTTAAATGGTGCCAAATTTCTTAAACAAAGATCTATTTCTTTATCATGTTTCCTATTATTTTTTCTTTTATTAGATTGATTGGGACAAAGTTGCGTATTACAGCATGTGTATTCTGTGTTTGAATTCTTTTGTGTGTTAAACTGGTGTGTGATGTTAAGTGACAACATTAGAAGAAATTCAAAAATCAATGTAATTACTAGAGTTGTGGGTAAAACAAACAATATTACTACCATTAATGTTTTGTCTAGTATGTTTTTATGCTAGTGTCTACAGTGATATTTTAATTAGTTGTCTCTTAACAATAATTAGGGCAGGAAATAAATTGTTCGTGTTTGTAACAAAGATATATAGTGAGAGATATCCACAATTTAAAAATCATTTGTCTTAATTACTAAGTTCGATGATATGAGCTTTAAATATAATTTACGTACACACAACTATTTTTCTTGTAAACATAGGGGAAAACAAACTTTCGACTAGCACAAATCAAAATAAACAAATCTCTAGTGTGTATGCATTTGTATAGCTTTTGTTGATCTGAACGGCAAAACTGAAGCTCTACATATAGGGCAATCTTTTTTTATCACTATCACTAACCATTGTTTGATGCATCTCGCTTGATATTCATGCTCGCACCCGAGTGTCGCAATGTTTTCCTCATGCTCAATTTTGTCATGACATATGACACAGATCTCTTCCATTTTTATTGGATTATCTTCTCCGTCTATTGGATCATCAACATGATGCGTTCTTGTTTTAAGATACCTCAACGTAACATCATCCACAGTCTCCTCCACGTAAGCCACTTGATTATCCTGATCACTTGTTGGAGGATTTCTCCGATTTTGCAAGGATTGGTCTAGCAGATTTACTGCTACACTTGTTCTTAAGAAACTATATATATCGACTGAATTACGATCACGCATGTTAAAAAAATTAAACAACAGAAGAATGAGAATGAGAGTTGCTAATTTTTCAATATCACTAATACAGATCGAATTAAACAAAAACAATGTTGGAATTTCCTTGAGTTTTTAAAAGAAACATAAGTAGCAAAATATAATGTATAATAAGTTTGACTGGAAACTGAAGTAAAAATAGTGATGACCTGCCATATCTTTATTTGGGAATTTAATAAGTTTTATTCCTATTTTGTATTGAAATCAGTTTCATTGACAATACAAAATATATAGATATATATGGCCTACCATATTTTCTATTTTATTTGGAAAATTAATAAATTGTTTTTCTAGTTCATTATAATTGGAAATTTAGTAAATTATATTCCTAACCTATTATGGAAATTAATAAATTGTATTCGCGGTTCATTATATTTGAAAAATTAATAAATTGTATGCCTTGGTCATTTGGAAAATTAATTAATTGCATTAGTATTTTTTATCTAGATTTATTGACAATATGATATATAAACATATGACTTACCATGATTTTTAAAATCATTTGGGAAGTTAATAATGTGTACTCCTAATTTGTTTTGAAATCCAATTTATTGCTTTGACCGTTAATAATTACTTGCCCAAATGGGCTAATATTATAAGACTTTTGTTTTTAAAGGCATATTACATAAAATTTACCCTTAACTTCACTTAAACAAATAATTATATCACGCTCCAAGTCTATACCCTGGGTGGGACTGTCACTCGTTTACCATTGTCGGCCTCGAGCGAATCCTTGACCTGACTTCTTTACTCAGCGGAAGATTTAACTTAACTTAATATAATAGTAAAGGAAATTTTCAAGAGAATATACTCAAAATAAAATAATCTAGCCAAAATGGCACTTGAGTCTCAAAGTTAAAGCATCTGAAATATAAGATAAAAGAGACATCAAACTGAAAAAACTAATTGACTATCTGTCTATGAAGCCTCTAAACTGACTGAGATGAACGTTGGGACAAACCCCACAACATTCTATATAACTAACTAGAAAGCAATAAAACGACACTCCGAAATGCAAGGAGGCTCACCACTAACTCTGGAGCTCAAACTCGATCAACGAAGCGCTGGGTGCTGATCCTGGTAACCTGCGTCTGTATTATAAGACCCTGCGGGCCAACTGACATCAGTACATTGAATGTACGAGTATGCGAGTTGGAATGCTAAACACACCTATAAGGCTTGCACGGAGTAAGAATAAACGTACCTGGCTCTGCTCAACTCATGAAGTCATAACTTAATATAGAGCAACAAAGACATATGTGATATAAGGAAAACTCATAAAACAGTGTAGACACTAAGTTCATTAAAGATAAAAAATAAAAAACTACTTTACTTATACATGAAAGTAATATAATATATGTGGGAGATGCTCTAACCGACAACCATCACTATGAGCCTAAGTGATTATACAACGTATTACCTCACGTTGTAAGAGGACCGCTCTATACCTTGTCATCGGTATACAACCTGAACTACTTAGTGGATCCACTAGTCTATGCTAAAAGCACTAAGGAATCATCCAGAAAGTATGATCCTTTATCTCTCCATGTTGGCTACATGGTTTATGGAGACATGAGTTAATATGAACTGACTCGTAAAGATGCTCAATACTACTCCCAAAATACTTAGCTCATATGTTTTTTTTAAACAACTTCTTATCTAGTTTGAGATAATTGATCAAACTTAGCTTCAAAAGCGTTCTTGGTAATGATAGTTTCCTTTCTCTTTTACTATTACTAGCCATAGGCTCTGTGAAAGTCTAGCTTCGTTTCTTTCAAAAAAAATTGAAATTTTTTTATTTAAACTCTTAGGGACTACTTAGTTCCCCTATATATCTTGAAAAGTGAACTCAACTTGTTACTCTTTGCTTAGCTTGAAACTTAACTCTTCGAGAATTCTTAGTTCTCTTATAGCTTTTGAGAATTTAACTCAACTCTTTTAATCTTAGCTCAAATCATCTCTTGAACCTTAAAACAAATTTAAAATGTTAGTATAAGATTCTTGAATGCTTTAGGAACATACTTTGACTTGCCTCTTATCTTTTAGACTTGACTCTTAAATTCTTTGACTTTGATCGAACTTCCCCTGAATTGGATTATGAATTCAAGGGTCATGATGTCATGTTTATGGATAATTTCATGATGTTTAGATGTACTCTTGAGTGTTGGAATCAACTAGGAATAATAGGTACATCTCTTAGAAACTAGTAGCAAAAGATGAGGGAGAAATGGGACCTTCAGGTGACCATGGCGCTCATAGAGGCGAGGGCACCAGAGCCTGACGGATAGAGTCTGTCCTGAGGGGCTCAGGTAGTCACGGCGCCCCAGGGCCTATCAGATGGTTTTCCAACTTTTCGTCTATGATTTACAACTCTAAACCTCCCAAACTTTCATGGATCTTCCCCTAAACACTTAGGATAACTAATATACTCAATATCCAATAGTTTAGACTCGTGAAACAGCCCGAAAACACGAATAAGAAACTACTAAAAGTACACTATGATTCTACCAAAAAGATTTCAATAATTGTTGATCAAGAAATTCAAGATTCATCATTTAATCATTACATAACTTGCTTAATTAAACATATTGGTGTTTGGATGAACAAATCCACACAGAAAGATCTCATATACCTCGACAGGGATCACCCCCGACGAATTCCACTAGCGAAACCTTAGCATTCTTGAAGAATTCTTTATCTTCCTCTTCTCTTCTCTTTTTTCCAAGGCCCTAAGCGTTCTCAACTTTTCCAAAATTGGATTAGGACTTGGTTTTACCCCTAATAAACCCCTAAAACGAATTAGGAAATACAAGGGTGAAAAGACTATTTTACCCTTACTAAAATCCGGATTGGACTTTCCTCCGTCCAGCAACCTAACTATCGAAAGACATATCTCCCTTCTATGACATCCGAAATGCGCAAAACCGACACCGTTAGAAAGATATTCCCAAGGGCTTTCGAACCATATAAGAACTCACCCTAACTCCTCCTAACCTGGCAGTTATGGCTATTTGAAAATGACCAAAAACTCACTTTTATACTTAGAAATTTTCTATATTTCCTTATTTATTCCAAAAATGACTATTCTTGAATTTATTAGCTTGTTATTAGTTATTTCAAGTTAAGAGTTGTTAGAAATTATGTCCTTCAACTTTGAATGCACACAAGCCGACACTTAAACTTGTATAAAGTTGATTAAGCAGACAAACGTATGTTATATTGCATGAAACACATCAGTGGTGGAGGCAGACATTTTATAAAGTTTGTGCAAAATATAAAGTAGCAACTAACAAAAAAATTTAGCGAGTAAGTCCACATCTAACTTTCTTAAGATTGTGACTTTTAAATCGATCATGAATAACGTCATAATTTGTTTTCAACCAAATATAATTCATATATCTTTTTATCTTTAGTTTTGAATGCTTGTAGTTATAAAAATGCACCATAAATTATATAGATTGAAATAATAATCTTATTATGTGCGAATAAAGATTTCTATTAAACACATACTACACATTCAAGAAAATATAACACTAATTTATCAATTTTTACGTAAATCAAAATTATTTTTATTATTTAGTTTGCTACTTCTTAATTTAATAAATATTAAATTTATCGTGATTTGGTAAAGAATATGTGAATATCATAATAAAAAGTGTTAAACCCAGTTTGTTCTCTTGATTCGCCTATAAATCATTGAAAGAAATTAGCATATTACAAAAAATAATATGATTAAAGAAATTAAAAATAATGTATGGATAATAACACAAAATTTTTCTTCTAATTTATTTTTAAATATAAACTTATTTATAACACTATTTAATATTTAATTATATAAAATATCCAATATGAAAGTTTCAATTAGATTTAGTTATTAATAAATATTTATTTTATCTTTATTTCTGAAACATACTAAAGACCTACTAAGCTATTTTAGTATATCTCAAAAATGAAGGTTGTGTACAATTAGAAATCCTTTAACTTTAAACTATACTCTTATTTAATTTTAGATTAATCTTTTCTTTATAATGAAGTAAATTGTAACTACATAAGTAATTAATTAATGTAATAACGGAAATAATATCTATTAGTTCTAATTTCTAATGAAGAAAAGAAAGTAATTAGTACAGGACCACAAAAAAAATCTTTGTATCATGAGGTAAAAAGCAAAAATACATACTTTGACCTCTAAGTGAATTATACACCTTTTACCAGTCAAAGGCTGCAACTATGTCATGGTTGTGCAAATTTAAATATATAATATAAATTCAATAAATTTAACCTACATATATAATATTTCGACAAGGTTGTTCACCTGCACAACTTTAATTGGTTGTGGCTCCGCCTGTGAGACACATAGGATGCCATGTAGGTTATAAATTTGTCATGTAGAGTGCCATTTAGAACGATTGTATTCGCTTGTTCAATTTTATGTAAGTTTAAGTGTTTACATGTGCACGACGAAAGTTAAAACTGATAGTTTTCAGCTGACATCAAGTTGAGGTACATGTTATGTATTATGTCTTTTTAAATTTGTGAGGAAAGGAAGTAAAAGAAAATAGAGCAATACAAACTCCACTAATTTTCTCCCTTTTTATAGGGAATGACATATAAATTTTGTTCTTCAATATAAAACAAATTACCGAAGTAAATTGTCTTGAATTTATAGAAATTAATTAGATTCATTATACCAATGTGTGGTCTTCTATGATGTGATAATCAAGGAAACGATAGTTACTCAATTAATTTAATATATTAATTCAAAGCTTGTTTTGATCAAACTTTAAAAATCTTCTCATTTTTTAAAGTTCTTTTATCAATTGAAGCTTGAGAAAAAGCAAAAAACCAAAAAAGTTGTCTTCCAACACACTAATACAAATACAGAGAAGAGGAAGTCACCGCTTTTTTCATGATCACCATAACTGCTGGCCAGCCTCGATCGGAGTCATGTCAATAGACTTTTGCAAGTTTATTCAGGGCGACATTAGGGGAGACGATACCTCTACCTTAAAAACCAATATCGTACTTTCATGGAGAGCCAAGAATCATATGGGATCAAGTTGATATAGCATATGATAGTCAATGAGGATCTCCAATATGTAGTGGTTGGAAAGCTTTTTTTATGGTTAACAAGATATACAAGAACATCACAAAATAATACCCGAGCAATGTGAATTGAAGGGGTAGTACAATATTGGATTGCTAACCAAAAATTTGTGTTTATCTGGGGTACACTCTTGGAAGATTATGTTAATCTGTACTCTAAACCAGTTTTCTATTTAACACAACAAAATTGTTCCTATCCTAAAGTGGGATCAATTATTTAACCCAGAGAACACGTCAATGACTATAGCATGTATTTCCTTTCCTTCACTGCGCCCAAACTTCTTTTGGAAAGAAACAATATTCTCACTAGTTGCAGCAGTTGGAAAACCATTACAGGTTGATATGGCAACTAAAAATCAAACTAGACCTGGTTGTGCTAGGATTAGGGTTGAGATGGATCTTCTTAAGCAGTATCCTAACCGAATTAACATTGGATTGAAAAGATCAAACGGCGGGCATATGATAAAAACAGGTCTATGTTTAGAATCCAGAACTTCACCCAGCTAGGCAGAAAGGGAGCGTAGGGAACATTGAAATGCAAAACCACGTACAAGAGGATATAAATAAAGAAACAACGACGGGGAAAGAAGGTAAGAAAAATAGTAGCAAAATAAAGAAGAGAGATTACAGGAAGGGAAACATATAAAAGTGGGCACAAGCAAGAAGACAATAAATCAAGTGGTGGAGTTATTACCACAAACAAGTTTGATGCATTAAATGAAACATGTAGTTTATAACAAGTAACTTTAGTTAACGTAAAGGGTAGAGAAGAAGTATCCACCAAGCAATGGGTGGAAGAAACTTTCTTTAAGATGACCAAATAAAAACATGAGGGTAAGGACCTAGACGGAGAGGGGGAAAAGAAATCAGCAGGGGAAAACTTTTTATATAGAAAGTCAAAAGTTTTGGAAGCAATGAAGGGCAAAAAATGTGAACACTAGAAGACGATGAAGAAGGAGTACATACTCCTTCATGCTTTCAAATAATTCTTGTACATTTAACTACAACCTTAAGGGAGTTAGCGAAGAATCAAAGGCAGTATCTTGATGAGGACGAGAAATTGAAGAATTTATTCAGAAAATTAGTAGAGAGGGGGAGTTATCTCCTAGGCACCTGGACAGTTTGAAGAGGGAGTTTAAGAAAGGAAAAACAATTATACTTATACTAATAAAATCAACGATCGAAATAAGTACCTAATCTATGATTGATAAAATATTTTTCTGTAATACAAGGTCAGTCAGCACTCACAAGTCATATAAAAATTATTTGTCTTAATTACTAAGTTTGATGATATGAGTTTTAAATATAATTTACGTACACAACTATTTTTCTTGTAAACATAGGGGAAAATAACTTTAGACTAGCACAATAGCAGAATAAAAAAAATCTCTAGAGTCTACACATTTGTATAGTTTTTTGTTGATTTGAACGGCAAAATTGAAGCTCTCCATATGGGGCAATCTTTTTTTTTATCACCAGCCATTTTTTGACGCATCTAGCGTGATATTCATGCCCGCACCCAACTGTCCAAATGTTCTCTTCATGCTCAAATTTGTCATGACATATGACACAAATCTCTTTCATTTTTATTGGATTATCTACTCCATCTATTGCAGCATCAATATGATGAGTTCTTGTTTTAAGATACCTCAATGTAACATCCTCCGCAGTCTCGTCCACATAAGCAACTTGATTATCCCGATCAGTTGTTGGAGGATTTCTCCAATTTTTTGAGGATTGGTCTAGAAGATTACTGCTATACCGGTTCATAAGAAACTATATATATCTAATGAATTACGATCAGTCATATTAAAAATATCAAAAATAGAAGAATGAGAATGAGAGTGGTTAATAGTTAAATATCACTAATACAGATCGAATTAAACAAAAACAATGTTGGAATTTTCTTGAGTTTTTAAGAGGAACACAAGTAGAAAAATATAATGTATAATAAGATTGATTGGAAAACGAAGTAAATATAGTGATGACCTGCCATATCTTTAATTGGGATTTTAATAAGTTTTATTCCTATTTTGTATTGAAATCAATTCATTGTTAATATAAAATATATAGATAAAGATGACCTACCATATTTATTATTTCATTTGGAAAATTAATAAATTGTTTTCATAGTTCATTATAATTGGAAATTTAGTAAATTATATTTGTAGTTTATTATATCTGTGATATTAATAAATTGTTGTATTCCTTGTTCATTATATTTGAAAAATTAATAAATTGTATTTGTTGTTAATTTGGAAAATTGATAAATTGCACTACTAATTTTTTTTAACCAGATTTATAGACAATATGATTTATACAAAGATAGCCTACCATATTTCATAGTGCATTTGAAAAGGTAATAACTTTGATTCCTAATTAGTTTCGGAATCAAATTTATTAATTTGACCTTTATTAATTATTTGCCCAAATGGGTCTAAACCTTATAAACCTTTTGTCTTTTAAAGTAAGTCAAAGAAAATAGAGTAAAACATATCATTTTTATATTGTTCGATAAATGCACAAGAAAAAGAAAAGATAAAAGAATAAGACTTAAAGAATGACTTGTCACTAATCACCTATACATCAAGGTGAAGAAAAATGCAAAGGTAAATATGAAAATATGTTGACTAGCGTAACATGAAATGATGAAAAAGTGATCTTGACCATATTTATATGTCCGGAATGCCAAACATGTACACATTTGTGCTTAGTTTGAAGTCGCAAAGTTGCTTTTTAAGTCCTATTGAGTCAATTTTATGTTTTTGAACTAACCAACATAATTAGTCGTGTAGGAAAGCTATTTGGAAGAAATGTGCACAAAAAGAGACAAAGGGAATAATATGAAGATTCCAGTGAAGAGGAGAGCAAGCAAGAACTTTAAGAAAAGATCTAAGGTTGTTGCGTGACAAGTCCGGGTCACCCAGAAGAGAATGAAAAATCCATAGAGGAATTAATTTCGAGCAAAAATACCTAGTGAAACCCCGGTATCGCGCGACAGTGTTTTCTACTGTGGCATGGGATTTGAAGATCACTGTGCATCACGCGTCTGAGGCCTCGAATTGGCCACTTCGACTTTCAGTATAAATAGGGGTTTGATTTAAGTTTTATTATTATTGTTTTTCTAATTTTTAAAGGGAACACCTGGAGAACGAAACCTTGAAGTTTTTCGGGTTCATTCTCTATCTCTTTTCTTTTCAATCTTATTGTGATGATTCATACACATTGTAAGATTGATTAACCGATTATGAGTAGCTAAATACCTAGTTCTAGGGCTGTGGCTACAAGATGAATGTAATCCTTTGAATTTGATATTGTATTTTATCATGAATTATCATATGAATCGCTCTTATGTTCTTGATTTTGGTATATCAAATTTGATTATCATAGAAATAAATTTATTGTCTTCATTGAACTTGAGAGGAATGAGAGGATAGAATGTAAAGGATCTTGTTTAACTCTAAATAGCAAGGGTTGATTCGTTTCTAGGATATGGATATACCTAGAAACCTTGCTTGGGTCACCATACAGAAAGATATATTAATGCTTAATTCGTAATCACTCTATCCCCTCGCTCAACGATGTAGTTAGGGTGTTATCAATTGTAGGCAATTCCAGGTCGATAGACCATGATCGTACATCTAACCTTGTGATTCAGTGATGAGATAATTCAAAGAAAATCCTTATTATATGATATTGATACATGATTCTGTTGGGTATGTAACAAGAATTGATGGGAAATAGAGGGAAGGAGAGGAATTTGAAAAGTTTAGAACTTGAAAGGTTGGGAACTTGAAAAGTCCTCTAATGCTATAATGAAAAAGGCAATAGTCCCTCATCGGTAATGGAAATGAAAATAGGAGAGTTTAAATAAATAAACACTCCTATTAATTGTTAAAAGGGTTGGAAAGAGGGACCCCCCTCGCGCCGTCGTCGTCGACGCTCGCTCGCTTCGGCTTTGGCTTTGGCTTTGGCTTTGGCAAATGATCGATCGAGAGATAATTTTTTGGACAAATTTATTTTAATTAATTAAATGGCCAAAAATTATTTTTCAATAAATTAGTTGATAACATAAGTTAACCAAAATGTTTTCAACTTTTTAGTTAACCCGACCCGACTCGGATCCGCGCGCGTGACCCGTTTTAATTTCAGTTATATTTCAAAATTCCCGCCATGACTGTTCTGAAAGTTTGCAACTTTCAGGAACAGTCAATACCATTTGAAAGTTTGCAACCTTTCAGAATATATTCTTCTTGCCTATAAATACCATTCAGTCTTCAGAATATTTCCCAACGAATATTCTGATCTTCCTTCTTCTTAAAAAAAAAAATTATTTCTTTGTGTACTTTCCTGCTGTTGATTGATTCGCTGACAGTAGAGTTTTTGGTATCTATACTCTACTGATTAAGATCATTTTACCCTTGGAGGTTATATTCCAAATCAAACCTCGGATACTAGAGGGGAATAATTTCCTTAAGGGGACACTGTGAATTCAGTGGACTTGATTTTCTTCCTAAATTATCAAAAAAAGTATTCCAAATTCTGGTAAGTTTTTACAGATTCAATTATTTTTTACAAATAAATTTCTGTTCATCTTACTTACTGGTTCAAAAAATCTCAGTTACTTCGTGTTTCTGAATGATTTATTACAACAGTAATTTCTGATTTTGTAACACAGATTGGTAACAATCTTAAGGAAATTATTAAATCTGTGTTTCTGGTGGAGACAAAAATCTTTGTGATTTTATACTCCTTTAAGTCTGCAATTATAGTTTATTGCTTACTTATATTGTATCAATTTTTGTTTATCAGAAATGGAAAACACTTGTGTTACAGTGGCTGTTGCTGCACCAACCCGAACTCTTGTATTACAAGCAGAGAAACCGGGTAAATTCACAGGTGTGAATTTCAAAGGATGGCAGCAACGAGTATTTTTCTGGCTTACCACTCTTGGTTTGCAGAAATTTACAAGTGAAGATACTCCAGTTCCTGCTGATGATATGCCAGACAGGGAAAAATTTATGATTGTTGAAGCATGGAAACAGTCAGACTTCCTATGTAAAGGTTTCATTTTGAGTGCTTTAGAGGATGACTTATATAATTTCTATAGTGCAATAACAACTTCAAAAGAGTTGTGGAATGCACTTGAGAAGAAATATAAGACAGAAGATGCATGCTTGAAAAAGTTTGTGGTCGCAAAGTTTTTAGACTACAAAATGGTAGATAGTAAAATGTTGGATCACAAGTGCAGGAACTTCAACTCATTCTCCATGATCTGATTGCTGAAGATATGGTAGTAAATGAAGCTTTTCAAGTGGCTGCAATGATAGAGAAGTTGCCTCCTTCGTGGAACGATTTCAAGAATTATCTAAAGCACAAGCGTAAAGAAATGAAGCTTGAAGATCTTGTGATTCGGCTCAAGATTGAGGAAGATAACAGAAATGCCGAAAAGAAGTCGCGTAAGAGTTCAACAATCATTGGAGTTAATATTGTTGAAGAAGCTCCTACCAAAGACAAAAAGAGAAAGAAGTCCAACGGGCAGAAGTCAGAACAGGCCAAGAAGAAATTCAAAGGCAACTGTTATAATTGTGGCAAGGCTGGTCATAGATCTTCTGATTGTCATGCTCCAAGAAAGGACAAAAACAAAGGCAAAGGCAAAAATCAAGCAAACATCGTGGAAAAAATGGAAGATGCAGATGACTTGTGTGCAATGATATCGGAGTGTAACTTAGTTGGAAATCCCAAGGAGTGGTTTCTCGACTCAGGTGCCACTAGACATATTTGCTCTGCAAAAGAAGCCTTTGCAACGTACACTCCTGCTGAGTACGATGAAGATTTATTCATGGGAAACACAGCAACAGCAAGGATTGCAGGAACTGGGAAAGTAATGTTGAAAATGACATCCGGCAAAGTGTTGACTTTAAACAATGTTCTGCATGTCCCTACTATTAGGAAGAATTTAGTTTCTGCTGCACTACTCGTTAAGAACGGGTTTAAGTGTGTCCTAGTTAGTGATAAAGCTGTAATAAGTAAGAATGAAATGTTCATAGGAAAGGGCTACCTCAATGAGGGTCTTTTCAAACTAAATGTAATGGTTGTTGACAGTATTAATAAAAATTCTGCTTCTGTTTACTTATTGGAGTTAAGTGATTTATGGCATGCCCGTTTGGGACATGTAAATTACAAAGCCTTGCGAAAATTGGTTAATCTAGAAGTATTGCCTGATTTTAAATGCGATAAGTCGAAATGTGAAATTTGTGTGGAAAGTAAGTTTGTTAAACATCCTTACAAGTCTGTTGAAAGAAATTCTAAAACTTTAGACTTAATTCACACAGATATATGCGATATGAAGTCAACACCATCTCGTGGTTGAAAAAAGTATTTTATAGNAGTAAGGATGAAGCAATTGATGCATTTAAGCAATACAAAAATGAAGTGGAAAACCAATTGAATCTAAAGATAAAAATGATTCGGAGTGATAGGGGTGGAGAATATGAATCTCCTTTTGCAGAGATATGTTTGGAATATGGTATTATTCATCAAACTACTGCACCTTATACACCACAGTCAAATGGTTTGGCAGAACGGAAGAACAGAACATTAAAGGAAATGATGAATGCCTTAATGATCAATTCTGGTTCACCGCGAAATCTTTGGGGGGAAGCCATCCTTACAGCTAATAAAATGCTCAATAGAGTACCCCATCGAAAAACACAATCAATTCCATATGAGTTGTGGAAAGGAAGAAAACCCAACTTGAAATATTTCAAAGTGTGGGGGTGTTTAGCCAATGTAGAGGTTCCTTTACTGAAAAGGATTAAAATTGGACCCAAAACAATAGATTGTGTCTTTATTGGGTATGCTGTGAATAGTAAAGCCTGTCGATTTTTGGTTCACAAATCTGATAATCCTGAGATTCATGTTAATACGATAATTGAATCAGATAATGCAGAGTTTTTTGAAAACATTTATCCGTATAAAACTAAAAGTGAGTCAACAAGTGACAGACCTAAATGACCACGAGAAGAATCAATGGAAAATATTCTAACTAGTGAGGAACCTAGGCGAAGTACTCGACAACGAAAATCTGTTCCTTTCGGACCAGATTTTGTAGCACTATTGCTTGAAAATGAGCCTCAAACATTTAAAGTAGCTATGTCTTCGTCAGAGTCAACTTATTGGAAAGAAGCAGTCAATAGTGAGATTGAATCAATTTTAAGCAATCACACTTGGGAATTGACTGATCTTCCTCCAGGAAATAAACCTATAGGATCAAAGTGGATCTTTAAAAGGAAAATGAAACCTTATGGGACTATTGACAAATATAAGGCTAGACTGGTAGTCAAAGGGTACAGACAAAAGGAAGGTCTGGACTACTTTGACACATACTCTCCAGTAACAAGGATAACATCAATTAGGATGTTAATAGCACTAGCAGCAGTGCATGATCTTAAAATCCACCAAATGGATGTAAAGACAGCCTTCTTAAATGGAGAGTTAGAGGAAGAAATTTGCATGGAACAACCTGAAGGCTTTATAGTTCCTGGTAAAGAAAAGAAAATGTGCAGACTTGTGAAGTCACTTTATGGACTCAAGCAAGCACCCAAATAATGGCATGCTAAATTTGATCAAATAATGTTGGCAAATGGATTCAAGATTAACGAATGTGATAAATGTGTTTACATTAAAAACGTTATGAATCATGAAGTCATTTATTGTTTGTATGTTGATGACATGTTAATAATGAGTAAAGAAATTGACGATATAAATGCTACTAAGCGCATGTTGTCCAGCAAGTTCGATATGAAAGACTTAGGAGTTGTTTATTTGATATTAGGGGTCAGGATTATCAAAACTCCCCAGGGACTAGCATTATCTCAATCTCATTATATTGAAAAAGTATTGGATAAGATCAATTACTTGAATTTCAATGTAGTCAAAACTCCAATTTATTTAAGTTGTACATTTAAAAAGAATGAAGGTCAAAGTGACTCTCAATTGGAATATGCCAGAGTGTTGGGAAGTTTGATGTATATTATGAATTGCACGCGACCAGATATAGCATGTGCTATAAGTAAACTAAGTCGGTACACTAGTAATCCGAATCAAACTCACTGGATGGCTATGAAACGTGTGTTGGGTTATCTAAAATGGACACAACATTATGCTTTGCATTATAATAAATATCCTGCTGTGATTGAAGGATATAGTGATGCAAATTGGATCACCGGGTCAAATGATGTAAAATCCACGAGTGGTTATGTATTCATACTTGGTGGAGGAGCTGTCTCTTGGAAATCTTCCAAACAGACATGTATTGCTCGCTCCACAATGGAATCTGAATTCATTGCTTTGGATAAGGCTGGTGAAGAAGCGGAATGGCTCCGGAATTTCCTAGAGGATATTCCATTCTGGCCCAAACCTGTTGGACCAATTTGCATACATTGCGATAGTCAAGCAGCAATAGGTAGGGCAGGGAGCGTTATGTACAACGGGAAGTCTCGTCATATACGACGTAGACATAACACCATAAGACAACTGCTCTCTAGTGGAATTATCACAATTGACTATGTAAAGTCAAGCGATAATGTGTCAGATCCACTAACGAAAGGCCTAGTGAGAGAGGCAGTTGAAAGATCATCTAAGGGAATGGGTTTACGGCTTAGGACAAGTCAGCATGACGGTAACTCTATCTAGCAGACTGGAGATCCCAAGAGCTAGATTCAAGGAGAAAAACAAAGTTGTGGCTGACGGTTCGACATTGTCAATTAACTCAATCCATTCTCATGATGAAGACAATGTTCAGGAAAAGGTTAAGACTTTAAGGCTTGTTAATGAGGTAATAAAGCTTAAAGTTTTTAATGATTTGCTAAGTTTGGTAGATTTGACCAAATAGTGTATCTACGAGATGACACGGTTAGAAATCACCTATGTGAGTGTGAAGTGGAAGCCGCTTCAAAGAGAATTTTATGTCAAAAGCCTATTCTCTATACACTCATGAAACCAGGAGGTGTTCATGGCTGAAACGAACACAACCGTAAGAATCATAAACAGTAAAGGGTTAATTGTGTGACATATGGTTGTCTAGGTATACACCAAAGTTCGACGGTTCAAAGATATCACATCTACCGATTGACCGAGTATATCCGACATATGTTCACTACGGAAAGTCCAAGGGGAAACCTACTTATCCAGATGCAATTAATCCTTGCTTGTAAAGTACACAATTGTCCGTGCATTCCTATGTTATAACTATTCCCCATCAATGTGGGGGATTGTTGGGTATGTAGCAAGAATTGATGGGAAATAGAGGGAAGGAGAGGAATTTGAAAAGTTTAGAACTTGAAAGGTTGGGAACTTGAAAAGTCCTCTAATGCTTTAATGAAAAAGGCAATAGTCCCTCATCGGTAATGGAAATGAAAATAGGAGAGTTTAAATAAATAAACACTCCTATTAATTGTTAAAAGGGTTGGAAAGAGGGACCCCCCTCGCGCCGTCGTCGTCGTCGCTCGCTCGCTTCGGCTTTGACTTTGGCTTTGGCTTTGGCAAATGATCGATCGAAAGATAATTTTTTGGACAAATTTGTTTTAATTAATTTAATGGCCAAAAATTATTTTTCAATAAATTAGTTGATAACAGAAGTTAACCGGAATGTTTTCAACTTTTTAGTTAACCCGACCCGACTCGGATCCGCGCGCGTGACCCATTTTAAGTTCCGTTATATTTAAAAATTCCCGCCATGACTGTTCTGAAAGGTTGCAACTTTCAGGAACAGTCAATACCATTTGAAAGTTTTCAACCTTTCAGAATATATTCTTCTTGCCTATAATTACCATTCAGTCTTCAGAATATTTCCCAACGAATTTTCTGATCTTCCTTCTTCTTAAAAAAAATAAATATTATTTCTTCGTGTACTTTCCTGCTGTGGATTGATTCGCTGACAGTAGAGTTTTTGGTATCTATACTCTACTGATTAAGATCATTTTATCCTGGGAGATTATATTCCAAATCAAACCTCGGATACCAGAGGGGAATAATTTCCTTAAGGGGACACTTTGAATTCAGTGGACTTGATTTTCTTCCTAAATTATCAAAAAAAGTATTCCAAATTCTGGTAAGTTTTTACAGATTCAATTATTTTTTACAAATAAATTTCTGTTCATCTTACTTACTGGTTCTAAAAATCTCAGCTACTTCGTGTTTCTGAATGATTTATTACAACAGTAATTTCTGATTTTGTAACACAGATTGGCAGCAGATTCTTGGTAAAAGTTGCAACCCTGGATCTTTCCCAAATCATTGTTTGAAACTTAAAAAATTGAATCGTAATAGTGCTAAGTTAGTTTAAGTAGAATTAGTTAATTTACAATCCTTACAAAATATGAAAATTTTCACTTGTGTTTAGTTACAAGTTGGAGAAATCGATAAATTCTAGTCTTATGTCCTTGTGGGTACAATATCCGGCTCTCTAAAATATCATCTCTATTACTTGTACGATCATGTGAACTTGTGTGTGCGATTAGACCACAACAAGTTTTTAGCACAGCTGCCGGGGACAATAGCAATCAGGAAATATTTGATTTTTGTAGTTCTAAAATTAAACATAAGCGTTGACAACTTGATCTAAGCATTTCATTGTTGCAGGTTGATCCAAATTGGACAATGATCGAGAATTCTTGTCGCCTCTCTCAGAACTTGAAAGATTCGTACATAGAAGGTGGAGACAAGCAGAATATCCAATACCATTGGTCAATGGGGAATTACCATCTCCAATCAATAACGCGGAGGAAAGAGAACAAACACATGAAAAAATGGCAATTAATGAGATGAGAGTTAGAGATGAGACAATACCACAATCTACAAATATGACTTCATGCATTCAGAAACCTGAGGCTGGTGGAAGATTCGAATTGAAGCAGAGTATGGTGCAAATATTGCACTCAAATGGGCAGTTTAGTGGTCTCTCACATGAGGATCCTACGGTTCACATTCAGAACTTTCTGGAGATCAGGGATTCTTACACTCAAACTACACACAAACTGGAGTTAATAAAGAGTATGCGAAGCTCACTTCGTTCCCCTTTATTTAGAGCCCGCAAATTCAACCACCACATGGAATGATCTAGCACAAAAATTCCTCATTCGATTCTTTCCATCTGGGAAGATGACTAAATTAGGGAGTGACATTTTATGTTTTAGGAAGAAGGGTGCTGAGAACTTGTATCAAGCTTGGGACAAGTTGAAAAATTAATGTTGATGAGTTTCCCTCATCATCATCAAGCCAATGAGGTGTTAGTCCATACTTTCATTGAAGGTTTGGAGACTAACCCCAAGATTTTGCATGATTCAGTGACAGGTGGAAAAGCTTTTGAGAAGAATTAGACTGAGTTATTCACCTTACTGAATCAGATTTCTCAGAGAATTCAAAGTGGAATGGAAGTGGACTGAAATCGGTAGTTCAGAAAACTGCAGGTGTATTACAAATTGATGCTGTGACTGCCTTGACTACACAGATTTCTGCCATGCAGAACATAATGAATGCACATTTCAGTAACATGGCATTGGAATAACATACCTGTCAAGTTAATGTATTCCAACAACCACCATCTTGGTGTAAGATTTGCAGTGGAAGTGATCACAGTGTAAATATATGTGGTGGAAACCCAGACTCCATAAATTTGGTAGGAAATGCTTAAAGAGGAGGTGGCCAAAAAAACTATGGGAAATATTATAACCCAAGCTGGTGAAACCACTAGAACGTTTCTTGCGGTGGAAATCAAAATCAATGGCAAGGTCAGAATCAGTATAGACCTCAAAGTAATTCACAAGGATATCAAGGATAGGTACAGAGGGAGCAACCTAAACCTCAATTAGGGAACATGAGTGTTGAGGATATGTCAAAGAAAATTATGTAAGATCAAGCTCAGTTGGTTGCGGATGTGTGGAATAACTAGTTAGCCACTCAGAACCTGGAGAAATAATTTGGGCAGTTTGCTAGTGTCCATAATTCTACCCCACAAGGAGGGTTTCCTGGTAATACTGATCAAGATCCAAAACAATAAATGTTGCGAGAACTCGTAGTGGACTAAAATTGGAGTAGTTAGATCCTAAGAAAAACACTACTGAAGCAGCAAGCAAAGAGATTGAACTCAAAGAGGCTGATCCGAAAGAAAATGAAGCCGTTGCACCCACTAACAATGTGCAACCAACTGTGAGACCACCTTCCCCATTCCCTCAAATTTCAAGAAACAAAAGGAGTATGCATGTTTTGGTAAGTTTCTCTCTCTTTTGAAACAAGTTCATATTAACTTGCCTTGGGTAGATGTGTTGCGGGGTATACCCAGGTATGCAAAGTATGTGAAGGAGATTGTGGCAAACAAAAGAAGGCTTACAGAATACGAGAAAGTTGCACTTACTGAAGATTGCAGCTTTAGGATCCAAAATCAGTTACCTATTAAACTTAAAGATTCGGGCAAATTTACTGTGCACATTATGATAGGCCTAAGTATTCATGCCCGAGGGTTATGCGATTTGGGAGCAAGCATAAGTTTTATGCCAACTTCGCTATATGAAGAACTAGGGTTGGGTAGTCCTACGCCAACTGCCATAATTGTGCATTTGGCTGACAGATCTGTAGTTAGACTTTAATGGGTGGTGGAATATGTGCTAGTGCAGGTGGGTTTTCTGATTCTCCAAGTTGATTTTTTAGTACTAAATTTTGAGCCTGATCCTGAGGTTCCATTCATCTTAGGGCGACCTTTATTAGCAAATGGGAGAGCAATGATATATGTGGCAGCTAGACAGCTCACTATGAGAGCTCATGATAAAGTAGAGGTTTTTTATTTGTATAAAGCATTGAAGATGCCACCTAAGTATGAGGATATGTCTTCCATTACAGTGAAAGATCTTGAGGCAGAAGCCTAGTACATAGTTGTTAAGGATGCTCTAGAACGAGTGTTGAGAGGTGTTGATATATATGGAGATGCTGAGGCACATGAAATTGTTCAATTCTTAGATGTGTCACTGATTTTAACTGGCTGAGAGAAATGGGATCTATTAATAGGGTTTTAGGTCCACCACCTAAACAATACATTAAAGAATCTCCTATGTTGGAATTGAAAGAACTCCTAGCTCACCTCAGGTATGCATTTTTGCGTAATGACAAAACTTTACTAATTATTTTTTCTGCAACATTATCTGATGAACAAGTGGAAGCAACATTATTGATTCTCAAGAAGAGAAAAGCAGTGTTATGTTGGCAAATGTCATACATCCATTGTATAAGCCCAACTATGTGTATGAAAAAAATATTCATGGAGGAAGTGTACAAGGCAAGTGCACTGATAAATCGTGGTTTCACGGTATTTTTAATGCTTTTTCCTTAAGTTTAGTGTGTGTCCAAAAGACTTTTTGTATTGATTTTTATGTAAGTTTCTCTTTATTTGCAGGAAATCTGTCCAAAGATGAACACGGAAGTTTTTCAGCAAGAAATGCAGAAAAGTTACCACCTACGGAGCTTATGACGGTCCGTCGAGCTTGCGACGGTCCGTAGGTGGCAACGTAGTGAAGCTGATAAAGGAAGATGGGGAAGTCTGACCAGGTGTGGGATTACAAAAGTTCATGACGGACCGTCATAGCCACGACGGTCCGTCCTGCTGGTTCGTCGCAATGATCAGAGAGTTGTCCCAGCACCCAATTTCCAAGAAGTTTAAGTGTTATAGAACGGAGAACTTCGACGGACCGTCGTTCTTGGAATGGTCCGTCATACTTGTCTTTGAGGGTAATGAAGAGAGCAGCAGAGGAATTTGTGAAGTATAAGACGACGGAGGCCATGACGGCCCGTCATGACCACGTTGGTCCATCACGAGGTCTGTTGACCCAGCCGCGTTTTGACAGATTTTCAGTAATTAGAGTCCTTCTTTTATTAATTGATTAAACTCCAAGATTTGAATCTGTTAGTTGTTTACTTTAATTTAGTTAGTTATTTTCATTCATTTAGAAATAAAACCCCCTCTTTTATTGTATTTTGTTTTCTAAGGAAATAATTGACTAAATAATTGTAATAATAGATTAAAGTTAAGTCTGAACTATTTTCCTCATGGGGACGATCCCAATATCATTAGTTGGGTTCTTTACTTGATACGACCGCTTTAATTCTTATTTGAGAAGTAAGTTTGAGCGTATCAAATTTTTGGAGCCGCTACCGGGGATAGTAGCTTTTAGATTAACTTAAACTTATGAATAAAGTTTAGTCAATATTTTCTTAATTCTACTTTTTTTTATTGTATGTGATTCATGCAAATTTATCTTCCTTGTATGCCAAATACACGGAGAGGAAGAGAACCCATGTTTCCCTACGATCACGAGTTAGAGTGTACACTATGCAATATGAATCGAAACTTGGGTATTAACGATGATGATCCGAACCAGAACATCCCAACTCTAGTTGATGTTCATGATCAGTTATTACAAGATGATCCGGGCGAAAATCAACAAAGGAGACAAAATCCTGCTCCACGTCCTCATGAATACTACCGAGGCTATGATAATATTGCAGACTCTGATGGGCCACTTTTCTTGCCCCCTCTACCACAAGGCCACACCTTTGTGGTAACTTGTAGTCTGATGCAAATGCTCACGCTAGAGGTTTGTTTTAAGGGCTACATTCTGAGGACCAACATGCCCATATAGCTAAGGTAAGGGCAGTGTGTAAAAGCTGTGAAGAGAGGCCTGATTTGAATTTGGATGTAATAGGGCTAAGAGAATTTCCTCTCTCACTAACGGGAGAGGCTGCTATTTGGTTCACTGATCTCCCTTATAACTCAATTTTGACTTGGAACCATCTAAGGGACGTTTTCTTAGCACGTTACTACTCGGTCTCCAAGATACTAAACCACAAAGACAGTGAAAAACTTTGTGGAACTACCAGGAGAGTCAGTTAGTAGTTCTTGGGATAGATTCACTTCATTTTTTGAGAAGTGTCCCCAATCACCGCATAGATGATGAGTGACTGAAGTAACACTTCTCTCGGGGACAGGATGATAATAATAAGGCAGTATTGGATACTATAGCGGGTGGTTCTTATGAGGAGTGTCTTTATGCTGAGATTGCCGAGAAGTAAGAGAAAATCTCCCGGAATAATAAAGCTTGGAGTACTAGGAAGTCAGATAATGGAAGAAATACCTTCGCAGTGCAATCCACTCACAACCCAACCACATATGAGATTTGTGAAAGAATGGCTCAGATGAGAACTGAGCTTGGGTTGGTATTAAAACATGTCACTAGGGGTGCAGAAAAGATAAATGCAGTTAACTACTTTTCTAAACCACCACCACCAAATGATGAATGCTATTATGTGGATAATTCCTATGCGGTAAATGAGTAGACAAGGGGTTTCGAACCGAGTGCCCAAGGCTCAATTCAGGAGAATTGAAGCCAAGGTAAAGGAAACCAAGGTCGGATTTATGGTAACTATAACCGTGAAGGTCATTATGTCCGAGGTGGAAACTAGAACCGCGACAACAACTTCAACAGGGGTAACTATGGTAACAGAAATGATAGGAATGGGCCCTATGTCCCTCCTCAAAATTGTGAAGTTACTTTTAGGGATGGTGGAGATAGTATGACGCGAGTTGAGGATATGTTGCACAAAATGATGAGGAGGTTTGATGCTAGTGATGAGCATATTAAAGAGTTAAGGAGTGATTTAGCGGGTATTGGGCATAAAGTCGATACACATGCAATATTGATTAAGCAGCTTGAGTTGCAAATGGCCCAATTATCTGCGACTGTGAACACATGGAAATCGGGCACTCTTCCTAGCAACACTGTCCAAAATCTGAAAAACGATGGACACTGTATGGAAATCACTACTCGGGGTGGTAAGCAAACCATTGACCCACCTATGCCGTCTAATGATGAAAAGGTGATAAAAGATAATGATAAAGTAGTAGAGGTTAGTGGTGAAGTAGAAGATAACACTGGAAAAGATGTAGAAGTGTTTACAAAGGTAATTCCCATGCCTAGACCCCCCCCCTTTCCTCAAAGATTAGTGAAAAAGTCAGAGGATGGTAAATATTGGCGTTTTATAACAATGTTGAAGAAGCTTTCTATAAATGTCCCTTTTGTAGAAGCTTTAGAACAAATGCCCGGTTATGCCACGTTTATGAAAGATCTAGTTACAAAGAAAAGATCAGTCACTTTTGAGGATGATGATAGAATGAAACAATGTAGTGGTATTGCTACAAGATCTCTAGTACAAAAGAAAGAAGATCCGAGTGCGTTCACTATTCCTTGTACAGTCGGGTCATTACATTTTGCGAAAGCATTATGTGATCTGGGGGCAAGCATAAATCTCATGCCCCTCTCGATTTAGAAGAAGTTGGGTTTGGGTGATCTACAGTCCATTGCGATGCGGCTACTGATGGCCAATCGAACAGTAAAAAGGCCTATAGGGATAATCCACAATGTTCTAGGAAAAGTGGATTTGTTCATATTTCTGGAAGATTTTGTTATTCTTGATTGTGAAGTCGATTTTGAAGTTCCTATTATTTTTGGGAGGCCATTCCTTGCTATGGGTAGAGCCTTAGTTGATATGGAAAAGGGGCAGATGAAATTTCGGTTGAACAATGAAGAAGCGACCTCCAACATTTGTAGGTCCATGAGGCAGAGTGGTGAACTCCAATCGGTATCTTCTATATCCTACAATGATAATATGAAGAAGCACCATGACCTAATAATTAAAAAAAGAGAGTTTATGGTTGGAGATTTGGTGCTTTTATACAATTCTAGGTTGCGTTTGTTTCCGGGCAAGCTTAAGTCCAAATGGACTGGCCCTTACTTGGTTACCCAACTATTCCCTCATGAAGAAGTTGAATTGATAACCAAGGAGGGTGTGCAGTTTAAGGTAAATGGACAACAAATAAAAACATATTCCGGGCATGCTGAATCAACAAATGAAGTAATCGAGGCATACCATCTTGATGAAGTCTGAGTAATCAAATGTCTTCAGTCGTGCCGCGACGTTAAATCAGGCGCTTGTTAGGAGGCAACCCAATACTTATAGTTTTCTTTCTAGTAATGGTAGCACTTTCTACTAATGGGTTTTAAATTTGCAGGCACATCACTAGGAAAATCTTCAGAAAAATCATTCTGCAACAGTCACTGCCAGATACATTGACGGACTGTCACACATGAGATGGACCGCCGCATGAATCTTTGTGCCAAGTATGTCATTCATTAACTTTCAAAATTGGGGTACATGCAACAGAACCCGTGATGGACCGTTGCATATATGACAGATCGTCGTTGGGGACTCGTTGCGTCATTAACCAGCATATCCGACCCGACCCGGCCGGGGTATTTTAAAAATTGTCAACATTTAATACCCCTCACCCCTTCATTTGAACGATTTCTTTTCCTCTTTCTCCCATTCTCTCCCTTTCCAAATTCCAATTTCCTACCTCTCTTTCAAATGATCACATCCCCAAATCCCCAATTCCGAATATCTCCTTTCTACTGGTCGGAGTCTTTTGCTGTGGTTCTGTTCTTACTAACCAAGTGCCTCCCTTTCTTGTTTTTCTCCTCTTATCAGGTATGTGTCTCTGATCTCTAAAAATTTACATTGAATTTTTGTTTCAATTAGTATTAGCCTATTCCTTTTTGGTAGGTCTTCATTCTTCGTTCCAATTTTGTCTGACCTAGGTTGAGAATCCTCGAATTGCCTTGTTAAAACTCGAGAAATAGGTGCTTTAGCATTGCTAGTTTGATAGGTATTTGGGTTATGAATATATAGGTTAACACTATGTATTCCATGTGAGTCACAGAGGATGAATGTGGCATCCTAAGTTCATTCACTGAATGACAAAACGAGACCCCAACGACAGACCATCGTACCCACGACGGACCGTCATAGGGTCTGTTCCAACACCCCCAACACCCCACTGTTTGTTTTTTCTCAGTGTCCACCAACGGAAACATGCGACGGACCACCGTTCCCACGACGGTCCATCCTGCACAACCGTTCTGGTTGTCAGCGACCCTATTCCTAAGGGTCTCCAACTTTTTCTAAGTGTCCTCTGATGGACATCTATGATAGACGGTCATACTCTCGACTGTTCGTCCTGCACAACCGTCATGACGGTCAGAGACCCTTGTCCTAAGGGTCTCCATTTTTTTTCAAGTGTCCTCTGACGGACATCTACGACGGACCGTTATTATCAGGATAGTCCGTCCTGCTTATCCGTCATAACTTCCATAGACTTTCCTTCACGCGTCTCCACATAAACATAGTTTTAAGTAAGACATGACGGACCCCATGACGGTCCGTCGTACTCACGAGGAACCGTCACCTGGTCCGTCGTACTCACCACAAACCGTCACCTGGTCTATCGTGTTTCACTGTTACAGTAGAAATGTCATTACAACTTTGCTCTTATATTTATTTTGTGTCATTTTTGCTTGTCTTGTTTGCTCCTTCTAGTACTAATATTGATTCTTTAGGGTACTATCTCTAATGGCACCAAAACAAGATTGAGATTACGCACGTGGGCGTTCAAAGTCTGTTGCCCCGTCTGCCCGACTGGTTATAGGCTCTAATGATGAGCATGATCCCGAGTACGTGACTCTAGGCACTGCCACTCCATCACGAGCTGCACGTGCAACCAGAGCTACCCCAAAATGGTGGCGTCCGACGTAGTCACTGCCTCCCAGTCTGATGAGGAGCGTACACTAGCCGGCACACCTTTTGGGTCAGCTACATATGAAGAAGGAGCGTCTGGATCCTTAGGAGTTTCGTGGTCGGAGGAAGCCTCCGGGTCTTCATAAGTCCTTGCACCCGCCACAACTGCACAGTCTTCCTCGTCTGATGAGGTTGACAGTCCTGATTCCATTCCAGGATCACCGACTGGTTCTCTCACCCCGGTTTCCGACCATCCCAAACGGTGTTGTGTCGACGGGCAATACCAAGGGTATTCAGAAGCAAAGTTTCTAAATGATAAAGGCGTCATGACAGAGACCCTTACACTGGAGAGACGGGTCCTTACGAGAAGTCTCCCCACCATGCCAGAGATCCACAATCTCTACAGCAGACACCGGCTAGAGTGGACAACTCATTCTTTAGGCCGCTATAGTTAGGAGTTGGTTTGAGATTTTAACGCCTCTTACGTGGCTACACTTCGATCACAAATAGATAGGCGAGCTTTCCCTGCTAAACAAGGCCCCACTTGAGCACGTCCGAGTACGCGGCATATAGGTCGACATCTCCTTGCCCCCCATTCGCTAGTATTTGTATGGTGAGGATATTTATGCCAACAGGACCCCTATCACCGCTGAGTTCGACTACTGGTGGCAAATTGTAAAAGATGGCCAATTTTTGCGTGAGCCATCAATGAGAGAGACCACCAAGAGGTGGGTGGCCCTGCCTTTCCCCCATGGCTGCTGATAATATAGTCACATGGGATCACGCAGTTCGGATGGCGGCGATGATAGCCGGGATTGAGGTGGACATCGCATGGCTTCTACAGGCGGTCATGCACGAGAGGGCTTTCAAGGTCACAACTACATACCCATTTCCGTGCATGATATTTTCCTTATATAGGTCCGCAGGTGTGCCCATTTGGCACATTGATCAGCTCAAGACTCCGTTGGACACTGTTGATATCGACCTCATCAGGGATGAGGCCAATAAGTTGGCTCCACGCAGAGGGCCCCGTCTAGAGTTGCCTCCACTTGGTGAAAATCTGTCTGATACTGTAGCACATGCTCGAACGGCTATACTTCTGCATCACATCCTGCCTTGGATGCAGAGGTCTATTGCTGAAGCGTAGGAGCGCTTGGAGAGTGAAATGGTCCAGCACACAGAGCGGAAGATCGATGAGGTTCATCAACGCCTGGACGCTTTTCTGTTGCAGGTGCTAGTCCGGCCAGACCCTCAGGTGGACGTGTCGACCGTTCAGGCTGCGGTTGAGAGTCTGCGAATGGATATTGATATGATTCTAGAGGCTAGGGTGCCTGAGTCTGAGGCCCCTTCTGCAGAGCCTGCTGAGGACACAGTGATGGTTGCCTTATTCGCCACTTCTGAGATTCCACCACCTTCCCCTTGAGACCATGCCAAGAAGCACAAGGGTCGAGAGAAGGATGATGCTCAATCACGGAAGAAGGAGAGTCGTGATATGGAGGCTCTGAGGAGAGCCTCGCTTGCTGATGAGGAGGCGCGTCGGATCAGGGTTGTCGAGTCCGCTACTGGGGCATCTAGCTCTAGAGATGTGGAGACCACGGGAGGCACTACTGATAGTGTTGTTGCTGATGAGGACACTACTGAGGGTGTCCCTACTATAGAGGTAGTGTGTTTCGGGTAACCGGACCCACCAACTTGCTGATCGTCGGCGCTTTGCGCACCAGGTTTGCTTCACCTACCACTCTCGTATTTCAGTTTTTTTATTCATTGGAGACAATTGCATATCTTTTTGTTGGGGGTGGGGTAAATGGAAAGTGAGTGCTAGGGTGAAGTCTGAGTAGCGCAATTCACGATCCTCTTTTGGGTTTTTTTTGCATGTGTTCTTTTACCTCAAGAGATTGATTATTTTTATTGTTGAACCGGCATGTCTATATCTTGTTTAGATAGTATAACTCTGAAGCATGATGTCTGAAACAAAAATGATATCCTGATGTAATGAAAATGATGCATGACAAGGCATAGTAATTGATAAATGTGTAGCTCTAAGCATGACATAGAGATACACCACTGCATGACCCTAAGTCTAAAATTCAAACTAGGTGTCTGATAATCTGGTATAGTAATGTGATGTCAAGTGAGTGTGAGGAAGATTTGAATAGTCCACTATTTGTACTGAGCTAGAACTTGCTTGGTTAGTCCTGCTAAAAGTAAGCTGTAATAGACAATTAGGAAAAGATCATAGGCCCTTGTTCAATATGACCAATTTTTAGCCTAAAAAAAACCCGAATGAAATTAATCCCTCTTTGATCCAAATGATTTGAGCTTAAATTAGACCTTTCTTTTTCACCCCAACTGATCATTTCTGAGAATACTGTGTTGGCCCTGGTCCCTCCTTGGATATGTGCACCTCAGCTTATGCCAAAAGCATAAGTTGAGGGTGGCTAATGTATTAAACAACCTTTTCATGGCCCAGACCCAACATTGGGTATTGTGTACTTTGACTAATGGCAAGGCCATGAGTTGAGGATGACTATTATGAGAAATGCTCTGGAATGTGGGGTTGAAAGAACAAAGAGAGAGAAAGAACAAAAGTAAAGTGCCTCCAGAACCAGTTGAAAGAAAAGTGAAATAAAAAAAAATATATATATTAAATACAAGCAAGAAAAGAAGAGAGTCACTTACACAAATGAAGAAAGAAGAGAAAATAGCAAGGTGAAAGAATATGAGAAATTGGGCGAAATAAAATGATAAAAAGTTGTATGTTTAGCCGGTATTTCAAGGAGGGAAAAAAGTCACTAAAACATACCTAAATATACCATACCTAACCCTGAGCCTATGTTACAAGCTAAGAAAGTGCTATCGTGATCGTAAGAGTTGTATGGCGAACTTAAAGCAGTGAAAATAAGGGCAAACTTATGGCAATATGTATGAATGAGTTGTGAATTTGTTCTGAGAGTCAGTGTTGAAAAGTAATCCTTATATTCAAAATGAAATCATTGTGTGAAAAATGAGGATGTTGTTTTGAAGTGAGGACACTAGTTGCAATACCAGAAATATTAGCACCTCGGTGAGAAATTGAATAGGATAGGTGTCAGTGTGTGTGAGTTTGTGTCATGGTATGATTCCACATAATTCAAGCCTAATAATGATAAAATGCATAAACATGATGATATTGATCGTGATAAATAGCCAAATGATTGGGAAGTCTAAAATATGGATACTATTGTACAATGATTTTGTAGTGAGTCATAGTGCTTCGCTTGAGGACAAACAATGAATTTAAGATGAGGGTGTTGATATACCTTTGTTTCACGATATTTTTAATGCTTTTTCCTTAAGTTTAGTGTGTGTCCAAAAGCCTTTTTGTATTGATTTTTATGTAAGTTTCTCTTTATTTGCAGGATATCTGTCCAAAGATGAACACGGACGTTTTTGAGCAAGAAATGCAGAAAAGTTAACACCTACAGAGCTTATGACGATCCGTTGAGCTTGCGACGGTACGTAGGTGGAAATGTAGTGAAGCTGCTGAAGGAAGATGGGGAAGTCTGACCAAGTGTGGGATTACGGAAGTTCATGACGGACCGTCATAGCCACGACGGTCCGTCCTGCTTTTTCGTCGCAATGATCAGAGAGTAGTCCCAGTATCCAATTTCCAAGAAGTTTTGTGTTATGGAACGGAGAACCTTGACAGACCGTCGTGCTTGGAACGGTCCGTCATTCCTGCTGTTGAGGGTAATGAAGAGAGCAGCAGAAGAATTTGTGAAGTATGGGACGACGGAGGCCATGATGGACCGTCATGACCACGACGGTCTATCGACCCTGCCGAGTTTTGACAGATTTTCAGTAGTTAGAGTCCTTCGCTTTTTTTTATAAATAGTTTGAAAAACATCGTTTTTGGGGTTGGACTTTTGGTTGTTAGACTTTTTGGTGTTAGACTCTTTGTTAGTAAAGTCTTTGATATTAGACTTTTTGATTGTTACACTTTTTCTGGAATTGATTGTTGGTGATTTTGTTGATTAATCAAGTGAATTTCTGTATTTTATTCTTTCTCATCAAAGTAAGTGCATGAATTCTTATATTAAATATATGAATATTGTGATTATGACTATGGGTAACTAAACTCCATAACTAAGGTTGTGGGAACCATGGGTGACCAATGAGGTAAAATCTAACTTAAATAACAATTCCTGAATAGTGTCTTGCATGTATTGATAATTCTTTCGTTTAGAAGTCTTTTTAACGGATGGCCAATGTTAGAATTCGCCTTCATGCTACTTGCCGGACCAAGGAGGTAGTTAATAGGAAAAGAATTATTAACATAGATTTAGTGTATTCTATCTAATAGGCTAGTGTCGATTGGTACGAGGTAATAACTTAGTCAAATATCGAATACAATGCTTAATATGAGGTAAAGGTAAGGGTTAGTATAGCAACACACGTAGCCGGACCAAGGTACGGAGTGAGATTTTCTAGATGCGGGACCAAGGATTTAGAAATACATAACTTATCACTTTGTATGCAGGATACTAGAAAAGAGTTGTTATAGTTAGAATTATCTAGTTAAGAACCTGTGGGGAACACTTAAACACTTATTACTTTTATTAATTGATTAAACTCCAAGATTTGAATCTGTTATTTGTTTACTTTAATTTTGTTAGTTATTTTCATTCATTTTGAAATGAAAACGTCCCTTTTATTGTCTTTTGTTTTCTAAGGAAATAATTGACAAAATAATAGTAATAATAGATTAAAGTTAAGTCTGAACTATTTTCCTCGTAGGAACTATCCCAACCCCATTAGTTGGGTTCTTTACTTGATACGACCGCTTTACTTTTTATTTGAGAAGTAAGTTTGAGCGTATCATGCACTGCATCAGCAGATACTAACTCCTTTGATGAAGGATGTGGTTAGAAAAGAAGTGATTAAGTTGTTAGATGCAGGGATAGTATAACCTGTATCTGAGAGTAAAATGGTAAGTCAAGTGCAGTATAGCCCAAAAATGGTGGAATGACAGTGGTGACAAACGATAAGAATGAATTGATCCCCACAAGAACAGTGACTTGGTTGAGGATATGCATGGACTAAAGGAAACTCAATGAACCCACCAGAAAGGACCACTATCCAGTACCCTTCATTGTCAGATGTTAGACAGGTTGATTGGCCAAGAGTATTACTGTTTTCTTGATGGGTATTCAGGTTATAATCAGATTGTCATTGCACCCAAGTATTAAGAGAAGACAACATTCACATGTCCATATGGCACGTAGGCGTTCAAATGCATGCCATTTGGTTTATGTAATGCCCTAGATACTTTTTGGATATGCATGAAGGAAATTTTCCATGATATGGTAGAAGACATATTGGAAGTATTTATTGATGACTTCTCGATCTTTGGTGAGTCTTTTGAACTGTGTCTAACTAACCTTGATAGAGTCCTTGCGAGGTGTGAGGAAACCAACCTTGTGCTAAACTGGGAGAAGTGTCATTTTTTGGTGAGAGAAGAAATTATGCTGGGACGCATGGAATCTTAGAGTGAGTTGGAGGTGGATAAGGAAAAAATAGAAGTGAATGAGAAGTTGCCACCTCCAATATCTGTGAAATGAGTATGAAGTTTTCTTGGCCATGCTGGCTTCTACAAGAGGTTCAGCAAGGACTTTTCTAAAACTAGAATACCCATGTGTAGTTTATTAGAGAAATAGATGAAATTTGTGCTTGATGAGAAGTGTTTGGCAGCATTCGAAATGATAAAGCATAAGCTAATTAAGGCTACTATCCTTATTGCCCCACTAGGAGCTTCCATTTGAGATGATATGTGATACTAGTGATATAGCTGTTGGAGCAGTATTGGGGGAAAGAAAGAACAAGATGGTTCACACCATATACTATGCGAGTAAAACACTAGATGCAGCCCAAGCAAACTACAATGTGATTGAGAAGGAGATGTTTTTTGTGTATGCATTTGAAAATTTTAGGTCATATCTAGTGGACACAAAGGTGATAGTCTACACTAATCATACGACTATCAAGTATCTCTTTAACAAGAAGGATGCAAAACCTACACTGATCAGGTGGATGTTGCTACTTCAAGAGTTTGATCTAAGATTGGAAGGGAACAAAAGAACTAAATAGTCAATCATCTATCCAGATTTGAGGACTCATCTCATGTGGCGAATGCACGTCAATTTCATGAAAAATTCCCTGATGAAAAACTTTTGGCACTAGACATTTCATAGGTACCATAGTACACAAAGACTGTAAACTTTTTGGCGAGTGGGTTATTCCCACCTGAGGCATGAACACACCAGAAGAAGAGAATGCAGTATGATGCTTGTTTTTTAGATATGGGATGAGCTGTATTTGTTTATGTAGGGTCCTATCCAAATGATGAGGAGGTGCATAGCTGAGCAGGAGGCACCACAAGTGCTGGAGAGCTTCAACACATCAACTTATGGTGGAATCGTAGAGGTGAAAGAACGGCACAAAAGGTATTGTAATCTGGTTTATTTTGGCCTACTTTTTTTTTAAAAGATGTTGATTTATTTGTGAAAGGATGTGATTAGTGCCAAAGGATGGTCTCCATTTTAAGGATGCATGAGGTTCCACTGAAAAATATTCTAGAGGTAGAAATCTTCGATGTGTGGGGAATAGATTTTATAGGATTATTTCCAGCGTCCCACGGTAATCAATATATTCTAGTCGCGGTGGACTACCTGTCCAAGTGGGTGGAAGATGTTGCATTACTAGCAAATGATTACAAAGTAGTTGTGAAGTTAATAAGAAAACACATCTTCACCAGATTTAGACCGCCAAGTGCCATAATCAGCGATGGAGGTACGAATTTTATCAATAACTCCATTCATAATATGTTGGCTAAGTATGGGGTGAGACATAATGGGGCAACGACTTACAATCCCCAAACTAGTGGTCAAGTGGAGGTATCAAACGAGGAGGTAAAGAAGATCCTTCAAAAGACTGTGAATGCCCAGAGAAAGGACTGGGCTGACAATCTTGATGACGCCTATGGGCGTATCAGATTGCATATAAGACACCGATAGGCACTTCTGGATGCCGAGTTAGCCAGAAGAAAAAGGGCTACACAATTGCATGAGCTAGAAGAGTTTAGGCTTCATCTATATGGGAATGAAAAGGTATACAAAGAGAAGACTAAAAGGTGGCATGACAAGCATATTGTGTTACCGACCTTCCAGCCTAGTCGACTAGTGTTGTTTTACATTCTAGGTTGAAGATGTTCCAAGTAAAGCTCCAATCTAAATGGAGTGGTACATTCGAAGTAGTCCGAATGACCGAATATGGTGCTGTTGAATTGAGAAAAAATGAATACAATCCCACAATCCTTGTAAATGATAAAAGGGTTCAACATTATTTTGGCAAGGATGTGGATCGTGAGGTCGAAGCACTCACACTAGATAATGAGTGAGGCATGAGATGGATCGTGTCACGACGTTAAATTAGGCGCTACAATGGAGGCAACCACGAACCATTGTAATAATTTAGGAGTACTTTGTTTAAAAAATTTTAAAAAAAAACATACACAAAAATATGAGACATGCCATGACTCTAATTAAGGTGCTGGATGGGAGGCAACCCATCATGGGTAAATTTATGAGTTTTTAATGTAGGGATGCAGAAAAAGACGCCCAGGGAAATCTGTATCAAAGGGAGGTCACGAGGCAAGTTCCAAATCCTACCTCACTGAAGAATTTTGAGGCAGTAAGCCTCATGTTAGCACCGCATTGTGAAGAAGGTTGTAGATCCTACCTCACTGAAGAGATTTGAGGAACGGTGCCTCATAAAACGCACACGCCGTGCACTAAAGTCAAAATGTGAGTTAGACGGTAAATGGTTCTTTTACGTCACAAAATATAACTATCGAGTGACAGCCACGTGTCATCTGATCAAGTTCATAATTTGGGTTAACTAGAATTAAAATACCAGAAGACCTCGTGAAGGTCGCGCATCGCGCGAACATGTATGACTTTTAGAAATTTCATTATATTTCACCCATTTAAAATGAAATAACCAACCCACCCCCCACTTTCCTAGATTAAACCTCAATTTTCTGCCCAATTTTCCCCATTCTCTCTTCTTTTATCGCGTAACTCCCTTCTCTTTTCTACCTAAATTTTCCACATTTTATTGGTCCCTCACGTATCACACATCTAGGGAGGGTTTGTCACTCATTTATTGTGTGCTTTCAAGCGTCACCCAGGTATGTTCTCTTCCTATCTTCAAGGCGTTTCAGGTATGGATAAAGGTTATTGATTGTTAGGGTATTGTGGGTGATTGGAAGAAGGGCTGATGTTAGTTCTAAGTCAAAATTGCTTGCAAGTGCATGTATTTTTAATTCTTGAGTAGAAAACATGGATTTTTCTATGTGGGGAAGAATACATGTGGTGGTTAGGGTTAGTGAGGGTGTGAAGTCATGAACTATTGTGTTACATTGTTAGGGTGATGTGAAATAAGAGTCTGTAATGAGTGTTATTGTAGATTTCTTGACTATTGGACACAATCAAATGATATATTTGGTGTTCAGTTATAATTGGGTTGTTCGGATATAGAACTTGATAATTAATTGTGTGGGTGTTCTATGTTTTGATGTGTAATCAAGTGTTGCACTCCCCGATTGTCACACTACACCATGCTACAACTTTTGGTCAGTCTGAGTACCTAAGTTGGTAGCAATATGAACTAAGTGTGGGGTGGTGTATGCACAACATCCATGTCTTTTATATGAATATTCACTCCCTGGACTGAATCGTATGAAATTATACAGGTAACTATGTCTACTTCACAACGACCGGAAAAAGCTATTGCTTAGGCCACCCAAAAGAAGAGGTCAAGTAGTAGGAATGTCCCACTAGCTCCCCCAGCTCCCAAGGAATGACAAGACAATATGGGCAAAAGGTTGTGTCCAAGGAAGGGAAGAATTGGTACAAGAACACATAAAGGCTTCTTACTTCTCTGATGTGTGCATCGATCGTAACAGCCTAGCTCGTGAGTTCGCACAAATCATACGGAGGATGAGAGGGATTAGAATGGGTTTGCTGAGATGGATGGGTTCATGTGGAGCATTTTTCGGGAGTTCTATGCCAACTGGGTTACAGACATGTGATCTCACTTTGTCACTATCCGCAGTAGGAACGTGCCAATAACACCGGCAAGCATAAATGCTATGTCGGACATGCCTGAGGATACAAACTAATTAGTTCTAACCCGACTGAACATCATACCTCCCTACCAGGCCATCCACCACTTGCTTTGCGGACCACAATCGATGGCTCAGTGTACCAAACATAGCAACAAGAGATATCACAAATATTTTCCATATCCTCAAATGCTCAGAGAAAGTAGGGTGTGGTGGAAGATCGTGATGAACTGCTTGATTCCCAACCTGCACCAGACGGATATTACACATAAGAGGGTGTGTTTGTTTTATCCTTTGATGACAGACACGGAGCTTAGCATTGGTGCTATTACTAAATCAGCTATGCGGAAGGCTCGGGTACACAAGGGCCACATATATGCATTTGGGCGACTTATTAAGAAGATGTGACGCCTTGCAGTTGTTCCAGAGGAGATCCCGGACTACATGGCCCCATTTTACCTAGCAGTTGCGGATATTACACAGACCAAAGGACCTGACACTGACTTAGGCCCCACTCTTACCACTCCAAAGCGTCACCGACGAGATGAGTTGATCATGGCGTGGATGTATGGCTTGGAGATGCTGCGACATAGTATTGGTGGTCGCCCATCCAATGAGGTCGATATCTTGGAGATCAACAGACGCTATCCATTGAATGATCATGCTGAGGCGTTGTTGGGCATTGGCTTGGAGTTCACAAAGCCGTTTGACGATGATGTCCCGATGGATGAGGAGAATGTTTGCACCATTTCAGATGTCAACTACGATTCTGATAACGAGTTGGACCCTATAAAAGTCGATTATTGTGCTACCGGTACGATGACATGGAGGATTGATCACGGAGTTGTTTACCTTAACCTTTGAACTGAGATAATATTTTATTTGACTGCACGAGCGACAGTGCTTCTGTATAAGTGTGGGGTGGGGTGAAACATTGGTTGATCTGGATGTTTTGATTTCTATGTTTTGTTTTGATTTTGGGTTCCTTGGTAGTTTTTTACAGTTCTTTAGCCAAGGATGGTCTCTTTGAACCGTACAAATTTTTTTTAGTAGGGTTTAGTCTGTAGTCATAGATTGAGTCAAGCTGCCGAATTATAGATAGATGATGACCGTCTTAAGGGTAATTTCGTCAGTTGAGTCGTAGGTTGGATTGTTCTGAAGATATAATTCTCTGAAAATCACATGTATGAAAGAGAATATTCAAAATTATATATGAATGAATGAATTTTATGTCATTATATGGAAATGTACAACTTAAGCTTAAATGAACCTTCGTGTAACATGATTGTGTGCTGAAATTAATCCTTGACATGCTTTTGAGTGTAGAACTTGTCCAAATTGTTATTGAAGGGAAATGTAGGTGTTATTGTGCTTAGAAAGATGATAGCAGACTTGCTTTGGAAATTGTTCAGAAATTGAGCTTGTTCATTTTCCTTATTTGCCCACTTGAGCCTTAAACCATAATTTTGTTGGAACCCATAGAATAAGCCGAATCCCTTTCATTGATCCATAATTTTGATATGATCCCTAACACACTGTGTTAGGCTGAAAGGTAGAAGCAAAGGAAAGAATTATACAGAAGGTGATGAAGCGTAGTTGTGAGGGTAAAGGAAAGAAAATGGTAAGCGAATGCCCTATGAATAAGAAAATAAGTGATTACCTTGATGATAGACTTGACCCTAACAAGAGGGTATAAACTTAAACTCCAGAGAGATCTTTATGTCACGGGTAGATTGCATCAAGTGTTAAAAAAAGTCAATAAAAGGGGAAAAAAACCAAATGTAAACACAGGCTATAGTTGAAAAAGAAGCAGGCAAATGAGTTATAAAAGTTGTGATTGTAGAGTACTAGTTGAACATAGTGAAATAGGGAGAACAAGTCACTATTATCATCTAAATGAATCTTCCTTTACCCTAATCCTACATTAAAAGCCAAACTAGTTCTATTTGATTTTGAGAATACACTTCATTAGTAGAGATGTACATAATGGGAAAAATTATGATTCTCAATGCATGCATGTGAATTCTTTTCTTGAGTGCGAGTAGTTTTTGATGTTAAGTTTAAACTATCTACAATTGGAGCTTGGGCGTAGGGACTATTTATTGGCGTAAGGGACACATGTTGTATGAAGCAAAAGGATAAGTAGTAGTGCACAGGTTTGTTAACAGCGTTGGTTGCTAAAAGTTGTCAAAGCATGCCCGTTAGATAGCATTTCATAAGGTGAAATATGTGAGCGAATCAAGCAGAATTGTTGGAATGATGTGGAAGCACAATCAACTCTAGGTTCTAGGTATAGAAGTAGTAAGTAGTTGTTCGAGGATGAACAAAACTTCAAGTGTGGGGTAGTGATCTTGAGAATATTTATATGTTCGGAATGCCAAAGATGTCGACATTTGTGCTTAGTTTAAAGTCTCAAAGTTTTGTTTTATGTCCTATTGAGCTAATTTTATGTTTCTCACCTAACCGACATGATTAGTCGTGTAGGGAAGCTATTTGGATGAAATGTGCACAAAAATGGACAAAAGGAGTAATATGAAGATTCCAGTCAAGAGGAGAGCAAGTAAGAACTTGAAGAAAAGATCTAAGGTTGTTGCATGACAAGTCGGCGTCACGTAGAAGAGAATGAAAAATCCATGGAGGAATTAATTTCGAGGCAGAACACCTTGTTGAACCCTCGAGTCAGAAGACAATGTTTTCTAGTGTGACATGGGATTTCAAGATTGCTGGTGTCGCGCGCTTGATGCCCCGAATCGGCCACTTTGACTTTTAGTATAAATAGGGTTTTTTTTCAGTTTTATTATTATTATTTTTCTAATTTCAAAGGGAAACACTGGTAGAACGAAACCTTGAAGTTTTTAGGGTTCAGTCTCTATCTATTTTCCTCTTCAATCTTATTGTGATGATTCATAAACATTGTAAGTTTGATTATAAGGTTATGAGCAGCTAAATACCCTACTTCTAGCGTTGTGGCTACAGGATGAATGTAATCCTTTGAATTTGATATTGGATTTTATCATTAAATATCATATGAATCTCTCTTATGTTCTTAATTTTGGTATTTAATTTTTTATCACCATAGAAATAAATCTATTGTAAGAATTGAACTTAAGAGAGGTCTAAAAGGATAGAACGTGGGGCATAAGGAACTTGTTTACCTCTAAATAGCTAGGGTTATTCATTTCTAGGATAGGGATATAACTAGAAACCTTGCTTAGGTCACCATACAGGAAGATATCTTATGTTCAATTTTTAATGACTCTATCCCCGCTGAACGATGTAGTTAGGGTGTTATATATTGAAGGCATTTAGATGTCGGGACACCATCTTCATACATCTAACCCTGTGATTCAATGATGAGATAATTCAAAGAAAACCTTATTAAATGATATTGATCACATGATTCCTGGTAAAAGTTGCAGCCCTGGATCTTTCCAAAACTATTATTTGAAACTTAATCGATAAATTCTAGTCTTACTTGTATGATCATGTGCACTTGCATGTGCGATTAGACCGCAACACAAAGGTTGGTCATATACTACAATGTTGAATACCCAACATATGTATAACAAAACTTTATGTAATGACCTTTACTAGAAGCTAAAGACAATATTTTATTAATTTAGAACAATGTTAGAATCAAAATCAAGACAAAGGGAGAAAACAAACCACATTTGTAGCTAGCCAAATGTCAATGTGCCATATATCTTAAATGAGATTAAATTATAAGAATGATGTAACGAATCCTACATAGCTAGAATCTATTAATACCTTCTTACTATACCTGATTGTCGGGATCCCTGGAAGGATTCGTGAGGTCCTCATACGTAACATGGAATGAACATTCCTATACTATGAAATGTCCTAGGTGATGCATTTGGTACCGAGTAATCCTTTATCAAGAAATAACATGGAAAATTCTCAGTCGAGATTTATCGTTTCTCCCCTTTAAAGTTAATATATATGGGATGCAACTATTGAAAATTGATTCAAAGAAGAGTATAAGTTACTAAGTTACTCAATATTTATTATGAGTTTGAAAAAGTCTTTTACTACAGTTAAAAGATTCTTTGTTAGGTTGTTATTTGGTTGCTATTTTTCTGGCATCTTTCTAGTTTCTAGTCAAGTGGAAGTCTGTTAGCCTATAAAGGGAGATATTTCCAGTTAATTAAGAAAGCACTTCTACAAATTATTTTCTTTATCTTCTTTGTGCATCTCTTATTTTTGTAGTTATTCTTTGTTTGTTCTACATTGTTGTATCAGAGCAAGCGTTTCACCTAGGTGATAAATAGATACGAAACAACCAAATAGTGAAATATAAGAAGAAAAAAAAGGTAATAGCAACAAATGGTATATCCTTTTCTTCAAAATCCCTCGTACCCGTCTTCAATGGTGAGAAGTATGAGTTTTGGAGCATCAAGATGAAAATCTTGTTGAGGTCTCATGAATTGTTGGACTTGATCGAAGATAAGTTCACTGATGTAGCAGAGGCGGATGCAGAGGAATTGAAGTTATTAAAATTAATCAGAAAGAAGGATGAAAAAGCTTTATTTTTTATTCAATAAGACGTTCATGAGGAAATCTTCTCAAGAATCGCAGCAGCTTGATGTACCGTGGTTTCACGGTACTTCCAATGTTTTTTCCTTAAGATGAGTGTGTGTCTATGGCCTTTTTGTACTAGTTTAAATGTGTTTTTATCTTTGTTTGAAGGAAAACTGTCCAGAATGAAAACACGGAAGAATTGTGCTGAAATTGCAGAAGTGATGACCTATGGAACCATCGGCGGTCCGTAGGTGGCAACCGTCGTTTGAAGAAAATGCTGCTGAAGGAATATCAGGGAATTCTTCCCAAGTGTGGGGCTAAGAAAGCTATTGACGGACCGTCATCTCCACGATGGGCCGTCCTGCACATCCGTCATTGCTAACAGAAAGTAGCCCTATTGCCCGTCTTAGAAAGATTCTAAGTTTGGAGAAACGAAAGCCATCGACGGACCGTCATGCACTCAACGGACCGTCATCCTGGTTCGTCTATGGTAACAGTGAGTTGGAGAAGAAAGCAACTAAAAAAAATTCTAATTGTGGAACGACGGGAGGCCTCGACGGTCCGTCGTGGCCTCGACGATCCTTAGATCCGGTCGTCGACTCAGATTTTCCTTAATTAGATTTCCTTTTTATGTTAGTATTTTCCTTAAATTGATTTCCTTTTTATGTTAGGATTTCTTTATTATAAATACTTGTAAAAATCTTGTTTTTGGGGTTAGACTCTTGGTTATTTTTTTGATTTGTAATATTGGTTGTTGAATATTATGTTTTTGAAAATACTTCATTTTTTAGGAATCTTTTATTAAATTATTTTCTCGAATTCAAGTGATTTTCTGGATTTTGTTCAATCTCATCAAAGTAAGTACATGAATTCTTGTCTAATTAATATGAATTTTGTAATTATGAACATGGGTAACTAAATTCATAGATAGGGTTGTCGGAACCATGGGTAATTAAAAAGGTAAAATTAACTAAAATAACAATTCTAGAATAGTGTCTTTCATGTATTGATTTATTCTTTCGTTTAGATGTCTTTTTAACGAGTGCCCCCGTTAGAACTCGTCTTGTTGCTACTTGCCGGACCAAAGAGGTAGATAATAAGAAAAGAATTATCAACGTAGATTTAGTATACACTATCTAATAGGCTAGTTTCGATTTGTGAGAATTAACAACTAATCCATACATCGATTATAATGCTTAATATGAGGTTAATGTAAGGTTTGGTAAAACATACACACGTAACCGGACCAAGATGCGGAGTAAAATTCCCTAGTTTCCGGACAAAGGAATTAGGGATACATAACTTACCACATTGCTTGAAAGATACTAGGAAAGGATTGTTATAGCTAGAATTACCGCGTTACGAACCTGTGGAGAACAATTATGCCCTAGTTACTCTCATCACTTGATAAATATCAAAATTCATACTTGCTACTTGTTTACTCAGAAATATTTAAGTCCTTTTGTTATTTCAAACCCCCCTTCTATTAACTGTTTTCGGAAAGGACTTGATTAAATAGAAGTCATTGTAGGTTAAAGTTAAGTCTAAATTATTTTCCTCATGGGATCGACCCCAACCTCATAGTTGGGTTCTTTACTTGATATGACTTGTTATTCTTCTTTTCTAGAAGTAAATTTGAGCGTATTTAATTTTGGAGAATCTATTTATGGAAATTCTGCCCAAAAAACGCGTCTTAGTCGACGACCGAACTGATGGATCGTGGAGGCCACGATGGACCGTCGAGGCCTCGCGTCGTTCCACACTTAGAATCTTTTTCAGCTGCTTTCTTCCCCAACTCACTGTTATCATCGACGGACCAGGATGGCGGTCCGTTGAGTGCACGACGGTCCGTCAATGGCTTCCATTTCTCCACACTTAAAATCTTTTCAAGACGGGTACTGGGGATAGTTTCTGTTAGCAATAACGGATGTGCAGGACGGTCCGTCGTGGAGATGAAGGTCCGTTGATAGCTTCCGTAGCCCCACACTTGGTAAGAATTCCCCAATCTTCCTTCAACAACATTTTCTTCAGATGACGGTTTCCACTTACATATCGTCGAGGAGTCGAAGGACAATCAATGGCTCCGTAGATCATCGCTTATGTAATTTATGCACAGTTCTTTTGTGTTTTCATTCTGGATAGTTTTAATGCAAACGAAGAGAAAAACACATTAAAACTACTACAAAAAGGCCTTAGAAACACTCTAAAATTAAGGAAAAAGCATTTAAAGTATTTTGAAACCACGATACATAAACACCCTCAACATAAATTCGTTGTTTGTCCTCAAGCAACGCACTATGACTCACCAAAAAACCTTTGTACAAGAGTATCCTAATTTTAGCTATCACAATCATCTGGATATCAATCCCGATTATGTTCATTATATTTATGCATGCTATCATTATTAGGCTCGCTCATGTGGATCAGAATATGACACAGACAGGCCGCACACCGACACCTATCCTCTTTGATCACTCAGCAAGGTACCAATTTTCCGGTATTGCAACTCATGTCCTCGCTTCAAAACAACATTCTCATTTTTCACACAGTGATTTAAGTTTAAGTATAAGGAATTTTTTTTAAACATTCGCTCTCTGAACAACTTCACACCTCATTTATACTTGTTGCCATAGGCTTGCCCTTATTTTCAATGCTTTATGTTCACCATAATAGACTCTTAGAATCACGATAAGACTTTCTTAGCTTGTAACTTAGGTTCATGGTAAGGTAGGGTACATTTGGATGTATTTTAGTGACTTATTGCCCTTCTTGACATAACGGTTAAGTGTCCTACCTCTTCATCATTTTATTCCGCCCTATTTCTTAATTTTTTTTATATTCTTTCGCCTTACTTTTCTTCTTTCTTTATCCTTTTGGGTAAGTAATTTTTTTTGTTTTTTTTTGTTTTAAATTTTTCACTTTGATTTCAACGTTTCTTGAATCACTTTTCTTTTGTTCTTTCTCTTTCTTTATTCATTCAACCCCACTTTCTGGAGCTTTTCTCAACTAGCCACCCTCAACTCATGGTTTTGCCATGAGTCAAGCTACACAATACCCAAGGTTGGGTTAGGTACACGATAAGGTTGTTTTCTGCATTATCCACCTTCAACTTATGCTTTTGGCATAAGCGGAGGTGCACATGTCTAAGGAAGGACTAGGGCCAACACATTGTTCCCAGAAAAGATCAGTAGGGGTGTAAAAGAAAGGTCTATTTTAAGCTCAAATCATTTGGATCAAGAAGGGATTAATTTCATTCGGTTTTCTGTTATCTAGGCTAAATATTGGCTATCTTGAACGAGGGTCTATGATACTTTCCTAATTGTCTATCACGACTTACTTTTAGTAGGACTAACAAGGCAAGTTCTAGCTCAGTACCAATGGTGGACTATTCAAATTTTCCTCACACTCACTTGACATCTCATTACTCTACCAGATTATTAGACACCTAGTTTGAGTTTAAGATTTAGGGTTATGCCATGATGTATCTCTATGTCATACTTAGAGCAACACATTCATCAGTTACTATGCCTAGTCATGCAACATATTCTTTAAATCATTATATCATTTTATTTAGCAATCATGCTTCAAATTCCATTTCTATACTATGTACAAAAAGGTATTAACATGCCGGTTCAATAATAAAATAACCACTCTCTTGGAGAAAAATAACACAGACAAGAAAACCCCAAGAGAGGATCGTGAGTTGGGCTACTCAGACTTTACCCTAGGACTCACTTCCCTTTTACCCCACACCCAACAAAAATACATGAAATTGTCCCCATGCATAAAAGTATTAGGGTGGTAGGTGAAGTAAACCCGAGGCGCAAAGAGCCAACGATCAATATGATGATGGGTCCGATTTCCCCGAACCCGTTCCCTTTATAGTAGGGACACCATCGGTGGTGTCCTCAACATTAACAACACTATTAGTAGTACTCCTCTCAGCCTCAACAATTCGGGAGCTAGACGCCCTAGCAGCCACTTCTATAACCCTCAACTGGAGGGCCTCCTTATCAATCAGCGAGGCTCTCCTCACGGCCTCCAACTTATTGCGCTCTTTCTTCCGTGCCTGAGACTCATCCTCATGTATAACTCGGTGCCTCCACAAAGCCGGACGCTTCCTCAGAATCGGAAGTCTCCTCGGAATCAAACTCTTGCTTAGAAACGGAAACCTCCTCTGAGCCAAATGCTCCCTCAAACTGTGCAGCCGACCCAAAAGGTGTGCCGGCCAGTATACACTCTTCTTCAGACTGGAAGGTAGTGACTATGATAGGCTCCACGTTCTTTAGCATGGTTCTGGTGGTTTGGGTAGCACGGGTAGTAGTGAGGGTGCCTGGTGTCACGTACTTCGGGTCATGCTCATCGTCTGAGCCTATGACCATCCGATTCGATGGGGCGACAGACTTAGAACGCTCTCTCGAGTAGAGATGGTCCTTCTTAGGGGCCATATGTACTTGCAAAGATAAGTTATTAGTACCACTAGAAGCCTGTAACACATTTAAAAGCATCAAACACAAGAGTAAAACACATAATGGAATGGCAGTGCAGAAGTGCAGCACTACCTGACAGACCCATCGACGGTCCGTCATGGGTGTCTGTCGAGGGACACTTAGAAGAATTTTTTGAAAACATCATAAACAAAGGTTTTGATTGTGTCGACGGTTGTACAAGACGGACCGTCTAAAGGATGACAGTTCGTTAGTGGGGTCCGTCAACGGACACTTAGAATATTTTTTTTAGAAAATAAGAAACAAAGGTTTCTACCGCATCGACAGTTGTGCAGGACGAACCGTCAAAGGGACGACAGTCCGTCAATGTGGTCCGTCGAGGTACACTTAGTAAATTTGTAAAGTACCAGAAACAAAGGTTATGATAGTGTCAACGGTTGTGAAGGATGGACCATCAAAAGGACGATGGTCAATCAGTGGTTCCATCGATGGGTGCACCAGACAAATTTTTTGTCGATTTCTGTTGATTTGGTCCCTGCAAATTTAACACCCATTAAGATAATCTTTTTGTGTTTTCTGGACAATTTTTTTTGAAACGGACCCTACTCTATACTCTAGCCAACACTTCTAAAGAAAACTAAAAGAATATTCAGATGTGACATAAGTAACAAAGCAAAAATAATGCAACAATGCCTAGAAAATCATGAAAAACCGATAGTTGGCTAGAGGATACATATTGGGTTGCCTACCAATCAGCGCTTGATTTAACGTCACGGCACGACGGAGGACTCTTGATTAGTCATACTTCATCAAAATGGTATGCCTCGATCACTTCATTCCCCATTTCAACATGCCCTAGATAGATTTTGATTCATTGCCCGTTCACCTTGAACCTTACACCCTCCTTGTTCTCCAACTCAACCGCACCATGAGGGAATAGTTGGGTGATAAAATAGGGACCAGTCCCTATTTCACCTTTCCCACAATTTTATGCAAATAATTGATCATGAGCTTCAACCGGTGGTGGAATTTCCTGGCGAAATCATCCTCAAGATTACCTAGATTTTGATTCATTCTGCGAAGTGTACGGTTCAGTTTGGGGTTGGGTGAGAGTATGGGTTCTCCGCTACTCCTTGTAATTGGCATACATTGAAGTTAGATCTTCAAGAGACAAAAACAAAGAAAAAAAGTAAAATTAGGAAATAATTGACTACACTTCGGTAATGTGCTTAAAGTTAGTCTAAAAGCCACTTTTCCCCGGCAACGACGCAAAAATTTGATAGGCTTATACTTATTTCCGAGAGGTAAAATAAAGTGTATCTCAACTACTACCTCAAGAGATGCTTGGATGATTTTGAAAACTGAGTTTCAAGATTCCACGGAGGTAATTATTGTGAAACTATAATCTCTTCATCGTGATTTTGAAATATTGTTCATGAATAACAATGAATGTTTGCAAGACTTTTTATAAAGAGTTAGTAGAAGTGTAAGTCAAACAAAATCATATGGTGAATAGACAGGTGATAAAATTGTAGTTTCAAAAGTTTTAAGAAGTTTACCTCCAAAGTTTGATCATGTGGTTGCAACCATAGAGGAATCAAAAGGCTTATCTATGTTTTCATTTGATAAACTAATGAGCTCTTTGCAATCTCACGAGTCATGAATCAATAAGTCAATAAAGTGAACTAAAGAACAAGCTTTTCTAGTGAAGGAAAAGCATCCAATTCAAAATTAGAAGTCGTTAGAACAAGGAGCACAAGGACATCAGACGCTCTTTAGAGGCAGAGGACGTGGTAGCGGCAGAAGCCAATCTGGGTAAACAGATTGTTGCAGAAGTGTGGTGCAGTGTTACAATTGTCATAGGTTTGTCCATATAGAAGCTAACTGTTGGTATGAAAAAGATCAAAGTAGTTATGCCGTGGAAAAGGAAGAAGAATATGTGCTTTTCATGGCTCTCTCTGCCACCATTGATTACAAGACTGATGTGTGGTTTGTTGATAGTGGATGCTCAATCACATGACAGTGAAAGAAAAGGATTTAAAGAGTTAGACGAGACCAAAAAAGAGGCGAGTTTGGCTTGGTGATAACAAGGTAACTAAAGTCTAAGGTGAAGGTGCTATTGCTGTCTAGACTAGTCAAGGTAAAGTGAAACTTATTCAAAATCTGTGATTTGCTTCTAGTTTGGCACATAACTTACGAAGTGACAATTGTTGAGTTGTGGATTCTCTGTCTTGCTTGATGATGACTCCTGTGTTATTAAGACTAAGAAATCTATTCAAATCATAGAAAATATTAACATGAGAGATAGTAAAATGTTTGCATTTGAAGTTTCAAAATTGAAGAAGCCCTGATTGTTAAAGAAAAATATCTTGAGGAATCTTAGTTGTGACATTTGCGACATGGACACTTGAATATGAATGGATTGAGATTACTTAGTCAAAATTAGAGGTTAACGGTTTGCCAAATATATGATTTGTTGAAAATACATGTGAATGTTGTATATATGGAAAACAACATAAAAAAAGTTTTTCCTGTTGGAAGATCATTAACAGCTATTAGTTGTCTTAATATGTTCATGCAGAATTATGTGGTTCTATGACAAAAAAATCTCTTGTTGGTTATCGATATTTTCTATTACTAACTGATAGTTACAGTCGGATGAGTTGGGTAAATTTTTCGAAGCTCAAATCATAAACTTCTGCAAGCTTCAAAAAATTCAAGGCGTTGGTTCAAAACCAAGTTGACAACAAAGTTAAGGTTCTGCGTACCGATAGAGGAGGTGAGTTCTATAACAAAAATTTAAGTTATTTTCTGAAGAAAGGTAATTCACAAGGAATTGACTGTGTTGAACTTAACATGATGGAAAGCTCAGAAATCGCAAGACAAATAACGAGGAAAGAAAGGAATAGAATAGAAACTGAAAAACAGCGTGCAGAGAAGTTTCTGAGTTCATTATTCAATACAAAGTCGCCTAATATAGACTTACAAAATTTGAGTTTGTGGAATACTAACCCCACTAAACCACTAATTAGTTTCAGTAAACCGATTTCCCTAAACTCTAGGAAAAGAAATCTGCACTACTACAAAGTAGGAAAAACAATAATGTGCTAACAAAATAATATTGTAACAACTACTATAAAAGAGTTCCTTCTTGAGTAGGATCAGCCTCGAGACCAAGAAAATGATTTAGTTGTCCAAGTTATTTCATATGAAATAGGAAAGATAAATTTTCCTTCATTTAAACAATTTCTAATTCATTCTCACTAGTTACAATGTAATCATCAACATATACTAGTACTATGGAGAGCTTCCCTACATCTACCTTGACAAAAAAGCTTGAATATATAGATGTAATCTTGAGTTAAAAATTCATAAATTTTACGTACCAGTCCCTTGGCGATAGCTTCAATCCATAGAGCGCCTTTCCTATCTTACAAACATACCTAGAGTGCTTTTGATTCTGGAAGACCATTGGTTGAGACGTGTAAATCTCCCGATCTATCGCCCCATGTTAAAATGCATTTTTGAAATCCATCTGCCACAGATTCCTATCTTTGCTCGCGGTAAGTGCAATTAAGATTTGCACAATTGTAAACTTTTCCACCGACATAAGGTTTCATCATAATCCAAACCATATTCTTCAATAAATCCCCGAGCTACCAAACGAGCTTTATGCCTCTCAATCAATCCATCTGTGCGGCGTTTTATTTTATAAACCCATTTGCATGATAGAGGTTTCACATATTTAGGCTCCTGTACAAGTTCCCAAGTTTGATGTTGTTCTAATGCAATAATATCTTCCTCCATTCCACTATTCCACGCTTCATTTTGAGCTTCTTCTTCAAAGCTTTTTGTTGTTTCCCTAATTCGTCTTCTGTTATTGCTGCATTGGCATATTTGGCGTTTGCCTTATATTTTGTTCTTACCTTCTCGTCTGAGAATAGGAAACAACTGGCACTTCTCCTTCATTAGTTTCACTGTCTTCATATGTTGGCTGGTGAACAATTGATTTCTCATAGTTATGAGTTGCACCTTGTTCAACATCTGCATCTTCACTTGATCGAAAATAATGCGATTTGCAACTTATTTTTCAGATTTATCAGGTCTGGTAATATCTCTTTTTCCACAAACCAATATGAAGAGAAATCATCAAATACAACATGTCGTGATGTATAACCCCTTCAAGTTGTTGGGTCACTGTATTTCCACCCTTTTCTTGGATTATCATAGACTATAAAAATATATTTAACAACTTTGTTGTCCGATTTGCTACGTAACTTATCATGTATAAAAACATAGCATACACATCCAAATACTCGCAAATATTTCACATTAGCTTTAATATTCCACAACTTCTCAAAAGTTGGAGAACCTAACCTTTGTTGGGGAAGTCTATTCATGACATATGATGCAATCCTCATTTCTTCTGCCCAAAATCATCCTGGGACATTCTTGGCATGTAACATAGTGCGACATATTTCTATTAAATGCCTATTAATCTTCTTCTCTACAATGCCATTTTTCTATGTCATGCAGGCACAAGTATATTGATAGAGAACTCCGAATTCCCTTAGGTATTGAGAGAACTCAACTGAGTTGTATTACCCTCCATTGTCTATTCTTAAAGAACAAATTTTCTTGATGACTTCTCCCTCAAAACTTTCCTTTAACTCTTTAAATATAGAAAAAGAATATGATTTTTCTTTCATGAAGAAAAACCTAACATACCTAGAGAAATCATCAATAAAGGTCACCATTTACTTCATTCCACCAATTGATGATTATTTTACCGGTCCAAACACATACTAATGAACGAATTGTATTGGTTCATCAACTTTAAATTTGGATTTTTCAAGCGACAGCTGGTGAGCTTTACCGTACTGACATCCTGCACAAACAACGTCTTGTTTTACTTAATGTTGGGGAAGACCCTTGACCAATGAATTCTTCATCATCATAGTTAGCATGGAATACCTCAGATAAGCCAATCTCATGTGCCACAAATTTGAAGTGTCATTATTTTTTGTTCTCTCAACATATACATACTGTACGAACATCAATTTACTTGGAATACCTCAGATGAGCCAATATCATGTGCCACAAATCTGCAGTGTCATTATTTTTGTCCTCTCTACATATGCAGACTCTACGGACATCACAAGAATTGATTCTAATCTCCTCCGTTTCATAATTGGCTTTTCCAGGTTCATGAGATCGTGATAAAGCCTCATGTCATTATGACCAAATAGAACATAGTTTCCACATTTTGTTAATTGTGACGTTGAAAGCAAGTTTTTCTTCATACTAGGAACATGGTAGTTATTTTCAAGTGACATCTGGTTGGCCCCTTGTCGAAGAGAAACTATCATCTTACCAATATGAGATATCGGTAGTCTTGAATTGTTTGTTGTCACCACAACTCGACTACCCTTGTACATTGATGGGTTCTGCAACTTTTGCTTATCGCCTGTCATATGATTTGAACAACCCGAATAAATGATCCATTCATTCTCATGATAAACTGATTTAGATGTTGTCGTTGTAATTGTTAAATGCTCATCTTTTATAGCAAAAAAGGCTTCAGCATCACCCACACTATTCTCGTTTGGATTGGAGTTAGCTGTGTTACTTTCCATAAGATGTTTCTTAAACAAACAGTCCTTTTCCATATGACCCTTCTTCCCACAATTGTAACACTTCCCATCGAATCATTTATTTATCCTTTGATTCTTTGGAACTCCCTTTGAGCGAAATTTTTCATCTATCTGAAACTTTTCTTTTTAGACCAAATAACATCTTGATGCTTGATGTTCCTACTTCTGTTGGTGTAGAGGGTTTCTTCCTCATTCTTCACCGATAGTCCGGCCATTTGCTTTGCCATGGCTTCTTTACCAGCTAGCATATTTTCGAATTCCACAAGTGATGGTTGTGTTGGCCGTCCCTATATAACAGTATTGAATCCTCTGAATTTAGGTTTCAAACCATGAATTTTAATTTGTTTTACCCTAGTTTCTCCGCTTGGTGCAGTAGGATCCAAATTTTAAATTTCACGGCATATATTTTTTACTCTGTGGAAGTGTTGTGAAACAGTTAAACTACGTTGACCTGATGATAACATTTCATTCTCCAAAAGTTGCAGTCTTGCATGATTCTTCTTTGAGAAAAGTACAACAAGCAGGTCCCATGTTTCTTTTGGTGATTTAGCATCACTGACATGTTCCAACACATCCTCATCGATTGTTGATTTCAGCGCAAACATCGCTTTGCCTACATTGATCTTCCACTTTCTCATTGTTTCATTTGCATCCTTTGCCTCTGGTTGTGCAACTTCGCTTATGTTGACCACTTCTTAGAGATCTTGAGCTTTCATATAGGACAGTTTACAAGTTTCCTATGTTTTATAATTCTGATTATTGAGCTTTTTGATTCCGCCAACAACTTGAAGATCATTCATTCTGCTGGCTCTGATACCAAATGTTGAACTTAACACGATGTAAAGCTCAGAAATCACAAGAAAAATAACATGGAAAGCAAGGAAGAGAAAAAAAACTGGAAAAAAGCATGCAGAGAACTTTCGGAGTTTATTACTAAATTCTAAGTAGTCTAATATAGCCTTACATAATTTGTGGAATCCTAACGCCACTAAAAAATTGATTAGTTTCAGTAAACCAATTTCCCTTAACTCTAGGAAAAGAAGTTTGCAATACTACAAACTAGGAAAAGCAATCATGTGCTAACAAAATAATATAATAATAACTAACTATAAAATAGCTACTGCACAGACTTAGTAAGACTAGAGAAATAAGTTGATGTTGCACGGCTTTAACAGACTGGACCCTACACTCCATAGCAAAGTAAGATTGCTGAGCAGAATAATAGAACTGTATTGGAGATGGCCAGCACAATGCCAAAGAGTAAAGATCTTCCAAATAAGTTTAGGCTAAGAATGTTCATACTTGTGTTTATCTGCTTAACATCTTTCTCAGCAAAGCATTCATGGGTCGGATACTGCAGTTTTTCTGCTTAAAATCTCTTTGAACAAAGCATTCATGGGTTGGATACCTTTTGAAATGTGGAAAGGTAAAAAGTCGTGGGTAAGTCATTTGAGAATTTTTGTTGTATTGCATGTGCTCTAAGAAATTCTCAACATCATAAAAAACTTAATGAAAAGTCTGAAAAATGCATCTTTTTTGGATATTTTCCTGAACTTATGGTTTTTAGATTGTATAATTCCACGAATGGTAAGGTGATTATCAGGAGAAACATTGTATTTGATGAAAACACTGTTAGGACCGAAAATAAGCAGGTGTAAATGCGGAAGCTAGCAAAGCAAACCTCGAAAAACCACGAGTAAAAAGACAACGAGAAATACACCAAAAGACACAAAGATTTAACGTTGTTTGGTCAATCGACCTACGTCCACAAAGGTTTAGGACCGAAAATAAGCAGGTGTAAATGCGGAAGCTAGCAAAGCAAACCTCGAAAGACCACGAGTAAGAAGACAACGAGAAATATACCAAAAGACACAATGATTTAACGTGGTTCGGTCAATCGACCTACGTCCACAAAGGAGATGAGCAATCCACTATAAATATAAGAGTACAAAATACAGAGGGAAACAACCTCAACCAAATTCACTCCGACTACATGGGAGGTTCACACAAGTGATAACGTATCAAGCTTGTGACCCACAATTTCTCCCCCTAACCAAAACTCTCAAAGCCCTTAAGACTACATTGTGAATGCTGATTAAGTTAGAAGGAACATTCCTCTATTTATAGAGTCCTAAACCTTTTGCTACAAGAAAATAGGATTAGTCAATTCAAAACCTTTTCCTAAAAGGAAAACCTATTTATGGTAAGAAATCAGGGCAAATAAAACCCAACAAATCTCCCCCTTGGCCTGAATTTCTGACAAAATAAATTTGTCCACCTTCTTCACTTAATCTTCAACAACTTGCTTCTCCTCTCCATAATCTCCTTTGCAAAATTTATGTCTCAACACAGAGAACCTCTCTGAAACAATTTCTCCAACAAAATCTTCATTACTGTCAAAAAGGTTGCGACTACAACTACACCCGTCAAGATGAACACCTCCTTCTAACCTGGTTCAATCATCAATTATCGAACCACTAAACCTGACTTCATAATTTAATCTGGCTCTGATACCACTTGTTAGGACCGAAAATAAGCAGGTGTAAATGCGGAAGCTAGCAAAGCAAACCTCTAAAGACCACGAGAAAGAAGACAACGAGAAATATACCAAAAGACACAAAGATTTAACGTGGTTCGGTCAATCGACCTACGTCCACAAAGGTTTAGGACCGAAAATAAGCAGGTGTATTTGCGGAAGCTAGCAAAGCAAACCTCGAAAGACCACGAGTAAGAAGACAACGAGAAATATACCAAAAGACAGACTGATTTAATGTGGTTCGGTCAATCGACCTACGTCCACAAAGGTTTAGGACTGAAAATAAGCAGGTGTAAATGCGGAAGCTAGAAAAGCAAACCTTGAAAGACCACGAGTAAGAAGACAACTAGAAATATACCAAAAGACACAAAGATTTAACGTGGTTTGGTCAATCGACCTACGTCAAAAAGGAGATGAGCAATCCACTATAAATATGAGAGTACAAAATACAAAGGGAAACAACCTCAACCAAATTCACTCCGAATACATGGGAGGTTCACACAAGTGATAACGTATCAAGATTGTGACCCACAATTTCTCCACCTAACCAAAACTCTCAAAGCCCTTAAGACTACATTGTGAATGCTGATTAAGTTAGAAGGAATATTCCTCTATTTATAGAGTCCTAAACCTTTTCCTACAAGAAAAAATGATTAGTCAATTCAAAACCTTTTCCTAAACCTATTTATGATAAGAAATCAGGGCAAATAAAACCCAACAAACACTTACTGGAAATGGGACAACAACAATAAAAGTTGACAAGTTACAATGGGAGATTAAGTCTTTCCTGGTGAAGAAGTTAGTCAATCTCTTGCTTATACTCAGTCTCTTACTAATACACCAAGCCACTCTTTGGGAAACTACAGCGACACAAGTCCAAGTTGTTGCAGCCCAAAATATATGGTCCCTAACTCAGAAGGTTCCAGTGAAACTCCTCCACAGAAGTTTAGATCACTTTCAGATATTTATGAAACATGTACCTTTGCTCTATTTGGTGCAGACCAAACTAGCTTTTAGGAAGCTTAAAAAAAATGGAACATAGGTGGGAAATGGAAGAAGAGCTTATAGCAATAAGGAAGAGTGGACATGGGACTTGGTTGACCTTCCAGATGCAAAAAATGATATCAAAGTAAACAAGGTGTTCAAGAGAAAGTACCACGTTGATGGAAGTGTTCAGAACACAAGGCCAGATTGGTCACAAAAGGATATCCGCAGCAATAGGGTATTGACTTTGACATAACTTTCTCTCTAGTTTCTCTCTTCGAAACAGTAAGATTCCTTTTAGCTTTGGATGTACAATAAAAGTGAAAGGTTTATTAGTTTTATGTTAAGTATGCATTCCATAATGGTGATTTTGAATAAGGACTGCATGTAACACATCAAGATGGCTATGTGGAAAAAGGAAAGGAGAACAAAGTATACATGTTGAGGAAAGCACTTTATGGCTTAAAACAAGCTCCTCGTGCATGGTACAACAAACCTGATTCACATTTCGGAGAAAATGGTTTTAAACGAAGTCAGAACGAGACAACTTTATATGTGAAGAAATATGAAAAAATGATCTATTGTTAGTGTGTCTGTATGTGGATGATATGGGTTCATCTTACTCTCTTGTATGTGATTATAAATCTTCTATGATGAGAACATTTGAAAGGAAGGATTTGGGAGTGTACGTTGCATTATTTGCTTGGACTTGAAGTGAAGCAGGAAGGAGATGTAATTTTCATATCTCAAAAGAAGTATGCCACCAATCTTCTCAAAAGATTTAACATACTTAACCGAAAAACAATGGCATCTCCTACGAATGTAAATGAGAAGCTGCAACTTGATGACGGTATTGAAAAAGCATACGGAAGTTATTTTACAAGTTTAGTTGGAGTCTTAATTTACTTGACGTACACTCGTCCTGAAATATCATTTTCTGTTGGAATGATTTCAAGGTTTATCCATAGGACTTCGAAGCATCATCTTGGAGCAGCTAAAGAGTCTTACTCTATGTTACCAGAATTACGGGATATAGACTATGGTACTTTCGAAGTTCTAATTTTAATCTCTATGATTTTTCAGATAGTGATTAGGAAGGGAATGTGATTAAAAGAAAGAGTGTTTCTGGAAAACTTCTAACTCTTGTTTCTGCAGCTATTACTTGGAGCTCAGAGAACAATCAACAACAGCGGTGTCTTCTTCTAAGGTTGAATATTTTGCAGCAGCATCTTCAACATGTCAAGTGTTGTGGCTGAGCAAATTACTTTCTGATCTTCATCGCGGAAAAAAAGGGAGCTGAAAAATTTTTTGTTATAATTTATTAGCAATTGCAATGGTGAAAAATCATGTTTGTCATGGAAGATAAAAGCACATATATATTCGGCATCGATTCATCCGTGACCTGGTTGCAGAAGTGGTGATTGAGTTGATGAGTTGTAGCATGGAAGAACAGGTAGCACATATTCTTACTAAAGCATTTTCTTAGGCAAAGCACAATTACTTTATGTTATGCGTTGGAGTATGTCTTTTACTAGAGTTGAAAGACTCTTTATTTGGTTTATTTAGCTACTTTTTTTGGAACATTCCTAGTTTCTAGTCAAGTGGAAGTCATGGAGATATATTATCTTCCTGACTTTGTAAGCCTATAAAGGTAGATTTTTCCAGTTAATAAAGAAGGCACTTCTACAAAGTTTTCCTTGCATCTTGTTTGTGAAGATCTAAGTTTTGTAGTTATTCTCTGTTTTTCCTACAGCAACACACACACCAGATTCAATCCTGAACAAAAACAATCATAAATAAGTTCAAAGTAATCAACAATAAGTGGAAAATAATTTAACAGTATTCAAAGACATATTTCAAAAGCAAACTTGAACAATAAATTATTTGAGCTATATTAAGTGAGCAAGAATACAATGTAACTAATGCTAATACTAGAAATCAATATTAATTAGATAGTCACAAAGTTCATTAACTCAGGAAGGAAGTCTCCAATTACCCGCAAAAATAACCATCATTTGATTTATTCGAGACCTCCATACCCATTACCCCTTATTTAGACTAATCATAGTCCAAACCTGTAAAATTATGGATTTGTCCTCCATTAAAATCTCTGAAAAAACACAAATTGCTCTCCTATGCTCTCTAAATCGTGGGTTAAATAATAAATCCAACTTACAAGCAGGAGTGGCAAACGAGCGAGTCGAGTCGAATAGATATGTTACCCGATTCGACTCATATTTTAAATGGGTAATATGGATTTTACTCGTTTTTTACCATTTCAAATGAGTTTTATACTCAATTCATTTAATATGGGTAATATGAATGGATATACCCATATTAGTATACCCATTTTGTCACCCTTACTTACAAGTGAATACTATTTCAGCAAAAACAATTTTGCAAAATCTGTTACGGATTTGAACTCGTTGTATAGAAAATAATGTTACATAGAGGTTGAAGTAATATGAGTGGATAGACTTCACCATAATAGATTTTCCCTTTTTGAAGTTATTTCGAATCTTCCTTAACATTATATTATATCAATCTATATTAGGAGACTAACCTCTTGTATAACATGATCATAGCTTTTAGGTTCTAAGATTTGAACATTCTTTCATCTAAACCCAATCAAAAAGTGAGAACATTACGTCATAACAACATTAATGGGATGCACCAGAAAACTCCTTTCAGTCCTCCACAACCTAACCTTATCATAATATCGCATTCATCATAATCATACCCTGATAATCTATGCAAAGAATCATAATTTAAACTTCAACTGAATAACAACATCAATTATAGGCCAACATCAACATAATAGAGTAGCCATAATCTTAGAAGTCTTAGCTATGGCTTCCAAGAACTTCATCGAGGATGTACCCCTCAATTGCATAATATTTATCCCTTAACTCAAACTTTTTTTATCATATAATGGTAAATTAACAAGAAAACATTCATTTCAACTCTCCCTAAATCATAATTAACAAAATTTGTAAAGTAGGGTTAGGGGAAGATAGGCATTCATGAATCTTTATAGAGATTTAGGGAAAAGATTTGAGGGATACTTCAGTACACACATAATCATATGTAAATCATCAACATAATCGAATTTAAACCATACAATTCAACATTGAAAGTAAATCCACGAAATTTGATGAAACCATGGAAATTTAAGATCTTTGAAAACCAACTTTAAGATCCTCTTGGGGAAAAGTAACAAGAGTGAATATCCTCCATACCTTGAGAGTTTCTGAATAATGATGGAGTAAAACATGAGACTTTAAGTCCTTGGATGATCATGTATAGTCTTAAACTAACTAATTAAAACTGTCCGAAATTTTTTTTAAGTAACTAACTAATTATGAGGTGTTAGGTTAGTTTATTGACTTAGGGGGCTTATATAGTCATAAATTAAAAAAATTCAAACAGTACCTAACTAATTTATTTACTAATTACCTAATCAGTCATAACTTAACCAAAATTTGGTAGTAAAAACAAGGTCCAATAGACGAGTCCACGTCAATGGACCATAGTCTAAACCACAGACCATCCTGGTCATCCGTGGTTTAGTTCATAAACTTGTTCTTGGGGCATTTTGGTGAGGTTTCTAAGTGTTGACAAACTATACCCAACGATGGAGCATCGTTCAAATGACGGCTCATCGTGGTCCCCCTTGGTTGCACACTGTAATTTGACAGCTTTTGAGGTTAAATGTTTGGTCCTGCTCAAGGACCATTAGGGTGGTTCTTGGGGAGTCTTACCTAGAAATTTTTACCCTAAGCACACTCTAATATATATTCTAAACCTTTTCACCAATTTTAACTTTTATAAGACTCTTAATACCCCTTGAAACACATGAAGGCACACTAGTTCAATTTTACAAGTCTTCGGACTTCGTGGTCGTTTCTTGACCTTTTGATTTTATTACTTCCTAATTAAGTTCATTACCTTTTTTTAAGCTTAGAAACATTGTTTTAAGGCATAGTTAATTAAGTGAGGCTCTAAAGTAGGTCATTCAACTTCGGAGATGTAACAAGCGGGAAATTCAAATAAAACAAGAAAGAATTTAAATCAAAAGGGTCACCGCGGGGGTCAGTCAATTTACTAAATAATTTAAAAGTTTTGGCCATTTAATTTAATTTAATTAATTACATAAATAAATAATTAAATAATTAAAACAAAACATTGTCCAAAAAGTAATCTCTCGATAGATCATTTTCCAAAGACAAAGACAAAGCCAAAATCGAACCACTCTATTTGAACTCTTATAATTTTCTTTCGTTTGACCGATGAGGGAGAAATGACTTTTTACAAGTGTATAAGAAGACTTTTTAAGTTCCCAAGTTTTTCAAGTTCCCAACTTTCCTAGTTCATCTCTTCATCTTCCCTCCATTTGCCATTTACTCTTTCTATATACCGAGCAATCCCCTAAATGGATGGGGAATGATTATGAGATAAGGAATTCACGGACGAGTGTGTACTTTACAAGGATGATAAATTTTATCTAGATAAGTAGGTTTCCCCTTCGATTTTCCGTACTGAACATATGTCGGATATACTCAATCAATCGGTAGATGCAATATCTTTGAATTGTCGAGTTTTGGTGTATACCTAGACAACCATAAGTCACACAATTAACCCTTTAGCATTTATGGTTCTTACGGTTGTATTCATTTCAGCCAGAACACTTCCTGATATCATGAGTGTGTATAGAACAGACTTTTGACATAAAATTCTAGTTGAAGCGAATTACACTTGACATTCACATAGGTGATTGCTAACTGTGTCATTTCGTGATACATTATTTGGTCAACATCTGTCAAACTTATCAAATCATTAAAATCATTAACCTTTATTTATTTATTAACAAGTCTTAATGTCTTAACCTTGTTCCTATATATTGTCTTCATCAATCATAATGAGAATGGATCGAGGTTGTTGAGAATGTCAAACCGTCAAACACAAATTTGTTTTTCTCTTTGAATCTTGCTCACGGGATCTCCTATCTTCTATATAGAGTTACAACCATGCTGACTTGTCCTGAGCCACAAAATCCATTTTTTAGATGATGTATCAATTACCTCTCTCACTGGGCATTTTGTTAGTGGATTTGACACATTATCACTTGACTTCACATACTCAATTGTGATAATTTCACAAAAGAGAATTTGTCTTACAATGTTATGCCTCTGTCGTATATAATGAGATTTTACGTTGTACATGACGTTTCCTGCCCGACCTATTGGTGATTGACTATCACAATGTGTGCATATAGGTACCATAGTCTTGGGACAAAATGGAATACACTCTAAGAAATTTAGGAGCCATTTAGCTTCTTCACGGCCTTATCTAAGGCAATGAATTAAGATTCCATTGTAGAACGAACGATACATGTCTATTTGGATGATTTCAAAGAGAATGCCCCTCCACCAATGTAAACACATAACCACTTGTCAGTTTAACTTCGTTGGACACGATGATCCACTTTGCATCACTATATCCTTCAATCATGACAGGATATTTATTATAATGCAAAGCATAGTGTTGTGCATGTTTTCCAAAACACATTTCATTGCCATCCAGTTATTTTGAATAGGATTACTAGTGAATTCAATCTGTTTTTTAATAGAAAACATTATTTTTGGTCGTGTGTAATTCATGATATACATTAAAATTCCCAACACTCTGACATATTCCAATTAAGAGTCACTTTCTCGTTCATTCTTTTGACATCTACAACTTAAAACAATTAGAGTTTTGACAATATTGAAATTCAAATACTTGAACTTATCCATTACTCTTTCAATATAATGAGATTGAGACAATACTAGTCCTTGAGGAGTTCTGAGAAACCTTATTTCTAAGATCAAATCAGCAAGTTCTAACTCCTTCATATTGAACGTCCTGGACAGCATGCGCTTATTAACATTTATATCATCAATATCTTTACTTATTATAAGCAAGTCATCAACATATACACAAACAATGACTTCATGATTGAGAATGTTCTTAATGTAACACACTTATAAAATTCATTAATCTTGAATTTATTTGTCAACATTGTTTGGTCAAATTTACTATGGCATTTTTTTAGTTATTTCTTGATTCCCATAAAGAGACTTCACAAGCTTGCACACTTTTTATTCTGTGCCAGGAACTACAAATCCTTCAGGTTGTTCCATTTAAATTTCTTCTGTCAACTCTCTATTTAAGAAGATTTTCTTTATATTCATTTGGTGAATGTTAGAATCATGCGCTGTCACTATTGCTATCAACATCCTAATTGATATTATCCTTGTTAGTGGAGAGTATGTATCAAAGTAATTCATCCCTTCCTTTTTTTATATTCTTTCACTACAAGTCTAGCCTTATATTTGTCAATAGTCCCATCGGCTTTCATTTTCCTTTCAAAGATCCACTTTTATCCTAAAAGTTTATTTCATGGAGTAAGAACNCATGCGCTTAGTAACATTTATATCATCAATATCTTTACTTATTATAAGCAAGTCATCAACATATACACAAACAATGACTTCATGATTGAGAATGTTCTTAATGTAACACACTTATAAAATTCATTAATCTTGAATTTATTTGTCAACATTGTTTGGTCAAATTTACTATGGCAGTTTTTTAGTTATTTCTTGATTCCCATAAAGAGACTTCACAAGCTTGCACACTTTTTATTCTGTGCCAGGAACTACAAATCCTTCAGGTTGTTCCATTTAAATTTCTTCTGTCAACTCTCTATTTAAGAAGATTTTCTTTATATTCATTTGGTGAATGTTAGAATCATGCGCTGTCACTATTGCTATCAACATCCTAATTGATATTATCCTTGTTAGTGGAGAGTATGTATCAAAGTAATTCATCCCTTCCTTTTTTTATATTCTTTCACTACAAGTCTAGCCTTATATTTGTCAATAGTCCCATCGGCTTTCATTTTCCTTTCAAAGATCCACTTTTATCCTAAAAGTTTATTTCATGGAGTAAGAACAACTAATTCCCAAGTATGGTTACTTAAAATTAATTCGATCTCACTATTGACTGCTTCTTTACACTATATTGACTCAGACGAAAGACATAGTTGTTTTAAATGTTTGAGGCTCATTTTCAAGTAAGAATGTCACAAAGTTTGGTCCGAAAGAAGTAGATTTCTGTTGGTGATCCTCGTTATGTAGTGTATTTTTGGTTGATTCTTCCCGTGGTCGTTTAGGTCTTTCACTTATCAACTCACATTCAGTTTTATAAGAATATATGTGTTAAAAACACATTGTTATATGACTCAATTATCGTATTAACTGGAATCCCATGATTATCAGATTTGTGAAACAAAATCGGCATGCCTTACTATTCACAACGCATCCAATAAATACACAATCTACTATTTTGGGCCCAATTTACACCCTTTTGGGTAAATGAACCTCTACCTTGGCTACACACCTCCACTCTTTAAAAAATTTCAAGTTGGATTTCCGTACTTTCAATAATTCATATCGAAAATTGTTTTTTTTTTCTATGTGATACCCTATTGAGTATCTTAATAGCTGTTAGGATGACTTCCCCACAAATGTTTTGTGGTGAAATAGAAATGATTATCAAGACATTCATCATTTCCTTTAATGGTTTGTTCCATTTCGCCAATTCATGTGACTGTGGTTTATAGAGTGCAATACTTTGATTAATAATACCATGTTCCAAACATATCTATGCAAACGGAGATTCGCATTCTCCGCTCCTATCACTCTGAATCATTTTTATCTTTCTATTCAATTGATTCTCTACTTTATTTTTGTATTGTTAAAATGCATCAATTGTTTCATTCGTACTGTTAAGCAAAAATACATAAAATTGAGTGCAACCATCAATAAAAGTTATAAAATACATTTTCCGACCTTGAGATGGTGTCGACTTCATGTCACATACATATGTGTCCATTAAGTCTAAAGATTTTGAATTCCATTCAACAGACCTATAAGGATGTTTAACAAACATTAAGTATCCTAAGTGAAGTAGCCCTTTTCCTAAGAGTATCTCATTATTACTAATTACAGCTTTGTCACTAACTAGGACAAACTTAAACCCGTTCTTAATGAACAATGAAACACAAACTTTTCTTTTTAGACCAAATAACATCTTGATGCTTGATGTTCCTACTTCTGTTGGTGTAGAGGGTTTCTTCCTCATTCTTCACCGACAGTCCGGCCATTTGCTTTGCCATGGCTTTTTTACCAGCTAGCATATTTTCGAATTCCACAAGTGATGGTTGTGTTGGCCGACCCTGTATAACAGTATCGAATCCTCTGAATTTAGGTATCAAACCATGAATATTAATTTGTTTTACCCTAGTTTCTCCGCTTGGTGCAGTAGGATCAAAATTTTAAATTTCACGACATATATTTTTTACTCTGTGGAAGTGTTGTGAAACAGTTAAATTACGTTGACCTGATGATAACATTTCATTCTCCAAAAGTTGCAGTCTTGCATTATTCTTCTTTGAGAAAAGTACAACAAGCAGGTCCCATGTTTCTTTTGGTGATTAAGCATCACAGACATTTTCCAACACATCCTCATCGATTGTTGATTTCAGCGCAAACATCGCTTTGCCTACATTGATCTTCCAGTTTCTCATTGTTTCATTTGCATCCTTTGCCTCTGGTTGTGCAACTTCTCTTATGTTGACCACTTCTTAGAGATCTTGAGCTTTCATATAGGACAGTTTACAAGTTTCCTATGTTTTATAATTCTGATTATTGAGCTTTTTGATTCCGCCAACAACTTGAAGATAATTCATTCTGCTGGCTCTGATACCAAATGTTTAACTTAACACGATGTAAAGCTCAGAAATCACAAGAAAAATAACATGGAAAGCAAGGAAGAGAAAAAAAACTGGAAAAAAGCATGCAGAGAACTTTCGGAGTTTATTACTAAATTCTAAGTAGCCTAATATAGCCTTACATAATTTGTGGAATCCTAACGCCACTAAAAAATTGATTAGTTTCAGTAAACCAATTTCCCTTAACTCTAGGAAAAGAATTTTGCAATACTACAAACTAGGAAAAGCAATCATGTGCTAACAAAATAATATAATAATAACTAACTATAAAATAGCTACTGCACAGACTTAGTAAGACTAGAGAAATAAGTTGATGTTGCACGGTTTTAACAGACTGGACCCTACACTCCATAGCAAAGTAAGATTGCTGAGCAGAATAATCGAACTGTATTGGAGATGGCCAGCACAATGCCAAAGAGTAAAGATCTTCCAAATCAGTTTCGGCTAAGAATGTTCATACTTGTGTTTATATGCTTAACATCTTTCTCAGCAAAGCATTCATGGGTCGGATACTGCAGTTTTTCTACTTAAAATCTCTTTGAACAAAGCATTCATGGGTTGGATACCTTTTGAAATGTGGAAAGGTAAAAAGTCTTGGGTAAGTCATTTGAGAATTTTTGTTGTATTGCATGTGCTCTAAGAAATTCTCAACATCATAAAAAACTTAATGAAAAGTCTGAAAAATGCATCTTTTTTGGATATTTTCCTGAACTTATGGTTTTTAGATTGTATAATTCCACGAATGGTAAGGTGATTATCAGGAGAAACATTGTATTTGATGAAAACACTGTTAGGACCGAAAAAAAGCAGGTGTAAATGCGGAATCTAGCAAAGCAAACCTCGAAAAACCACGAGTAAGAAGACAACGAGAAATATACAAAAAGACGCAAAGATTTAACGTGGTTCGGTCAATCGACCTACGTCCACAAAGGTTTAGGACCGAAAATAAGCAGGTGTAAATGCGGAAGCTAGCAAAGCAAACCTCGAAAGACCACGAGTAAGAAGACAACGAGAAATATACCAAAAGACACAATGATTTAACGTGGTTCGGTCAATCGACCTACGTCCACAAAGGAGATGAGCAATCCACTATAAATATAAGAGTACAAAATACAGAGGGAAACAACCTCAACCAAATTCACTCCGAATACATGGGAGGTTCACACAAGTGATAACGTATCAAGCTTGTGACCCACAATTTCTCCCCCTAACCAAAACTCTCAAAGCCCTTAAGACTACATTGTGAATGCTGATTAAGTTAGAAGGAACATTCCTCTATTTATAGAGTCCTAAACCTTTTGCTACAAGAAAATAGGATTAGTCAATTCAAAACCTTTTCCTAAAAGGAAAACCTTTTTATTGTAAGAAATCAGGGCAAATAAAACCCAACAAATCTCCCCCTTGACCTGAGACAAAATAAATTTGTTCACATTCTTCTCTTAATCTTCAACAACTTGCTTCTCCTCTCCATAATATCCTTTGCAAAATTTATGTCTACACACAGAGAACCTCTCTGAAACAATTTCTCCAACAAAATCATCATTACTGTCAAAAAGGTTGCGACTACAACTACACCCGTCAAGATGAACACCTCCTTCTAACCTGGTTCAATCATCAATTATCGAACCACTAAACCTGACTTCATAATATAATATGGCTCTGACACAACTTGTTAGGACCGAAAATAAGCAGGTGTAAATGCGGAAGCTAGCAAAGCAAACCTCGAAAGACCACGAGTAAGAAGACACTGAGAAATATACCAAAAGACACAAAGATTTAACCTGGTTCGGTCAATCGACCTACGTCCACAAAGGTTTAGGACTGAAAATAAGCAGGTGTATATGCGGAAGCTAGCAAAGCAAACCTCGAAAGACCACGAGTAAGAAGACAACGAGAAATATACCAAAAGACACAAAGATTTAACCTGGTTCGGTCAATCGACCTACGTCCACAAAGGTTTAGGACTGAAAATAAGCAGGTGTATATGCGGAAGCTAGAAAAGCAAACCTTGAAAGCCCACGAGTAAGAAGACAACGAGAAATATACCAAAAGACACAAAGATTTAACCTGGTTCGGTCAATCGACCTACGTCCACAAAGGTTTAGGACTGAAAATAAGCAGGTGTATATGCGGAAGCTAGAAAAGCAAACCTTGAAAGCCCACGAGTAAGAAGACAACGAGAAATATACCAAAAGACACAAAGATTTAACCTGGTTCGGTCAATCGACCTACGTCCACAAAGGTTTAGGACTGAAAATAAGCAGGTGTATATGCGGAAGCTAGAAAAGCAAACCTTGAAAGCCCACGAGTAAGAAGACAACGAGAAATATACCAAAAGACACAAAGATTTAACCTGGTTCGGTCAATCGACCTACGTCCACAAAGGTTTAGGACTGAAAATAAGCAGGTGTATATGCGGAAGCTAGAAAAGCAAACCTTGAAAGCCCACGAGTAAGAAGACAACGAGAAATATACCAAAAGACACAAAGATTTAACCTGGTTCGGTCAATCGACCTACGTCCACAAAGGTTTAGGACTGAAAATAAGCAGGTGTATATGCGGAAGCTAGAAAAGCAAACCTTGAAAGCCCACGAGTAAGAAGACAACGAGAAATATACCAAAAGACACAAAGATTTAACCTGGTTCGGTCAATCGACCTACGTCCACAAAGGTTTAGGACTGAAAATAAGCAGGTGTATATGCGGAAGCTAGAAAAGCAAACCTTGAAAGCCCACGAGTAAGAAGACAACGAGAAATATACCAAAAGACACAAAGATTTAACCTGGTTCGGTCAATCGACCTACGTCCACAAAGGTTTAGGACTGAAAATAAGCAGGTGTATATGCGGAAGCTAGAAAAGCAAACCTTGAAAGCCCACGAGTAAGAAGACAACGAGAAATATACCAAAAGACACAAAGATTTAACCTGGTTCGGTCAATCGACCTACGTCCACAAAGGTTTAGGACTGAAAATAAGCAGGTGTATATGCGGAAGCTAGAAAAGCAAACCTTGAAAGCCCACGAGTAAGAAGACAACGAGAAATATACCAAAAGACACAAAGATTTAACCTGGTTCGGTCAATCGACCTACGTCCACAAAGGTTTAGGACTGAAAATAAGCAGGTGTATATGCGGAAGCTAGAAAAGCAAACCTTGAAAGCCCACGAGTAAGAAGACAACGAGAAATATACCAAAAGACACAAAGATTTAACCTGGTTCGGTCAATCGACCTACGTCCACAAAGGTTTAGGACTGAAAATAAGCAGGTGTATATGCGGAAGCTAGAAAAGCAAACCTTGAAAGCCCACGAGTAAGAAGACAACGAGAAATATACCAAAAGACACAAAGATTTAACCTGGTTCGGTCAATCGACCTACGTCCACAAAGGTTTAGGACTGAAAATAAGCAGGTGTATATGCGGAAGCTAGAAAAGCAAACCTTGAAAGCCCACGAGTAAGAAGACAACGAGAAATATACCAAAAGACACAAAGATTTAACCTGGTTCGGTCAATCGACCTACGTCCACAAAGGTTTAGGACTGAAAATAAGCAGGTGTATATGCGGAAGCTAGAAAAGCAAACCTTGAAAGCCCACGAGTAAGAAGACAACGAGAAATATACCAAAAGACACAAAGATTTAACCTGGTTCGGTCAATCGACCTACGTCCACAAAGGTTTAGGACTGAAAATAAGCAGGTGTATATGCGGAAGCTAGAAAAGCAAACCTTGAAAGCCCACGAGTAAGAAGACAACGAGAAATATACCAAAAGACACAAAGATTTAACCTGGTTCGGTCAATCGACCTACGTCCACAAAGGTTTAGGACCGAAAATAAGCAGGTGTAAATGCGGAAGCTAGAAAAGAAAACCTTGAAAGACCACGAGTAAGAAGACAACGAGAAATATACCAAAAGACACAAAGATTTAATGTGGTTCGGTCAATCGACCTACGTCCACAAAGGTTTAGGACCGAAAATAAGCAGGTGTAAATGCGGAAGCTAGAAAAGAAAACCTTGAAAGACCACGAGTAAGAAGACAACGAGAAATATACCAAAAGACACAATGATTTAACGTGGTTCGGTCAATCGACCTACGTCCACAAAGGTTTAGGACCGAAAATAAGCAGGTGTAAATGCGGAAGCTAGAAAAGAAAACCTTGAAAGACCACGAGTAAGAAGACAACGAGAAATATACCAAAAGACACAATGATTTAACGTGGTTCGGTCAATCGACCTACGTCCACAAAGGTTTAGGACCGAAAATAAGCAGGTGTAAATGCGGAAGCTAGAAAAGAAAACCTTGAAAGACCACGAGTAAGAAGACAACGAGAAATATACCAAAAGACACAATGATTTAACGTGGTTCGGTCAATCGACCTACGTCCACAAAGGTTTAGGACCGAAAATAAGCAGGTGTAAATGCGGAAGCTAGAAAAGAAAACCTTGAAAGACCACGAGTAAGAAGACAACGAGAAATATACCAAAAGACACAATGATTTAACGTGGTTCGGTCAATCGACCTACGTCCACAAAGGTTTAGGACCGAAAATAAGCAGGTGTAAATGCGGAAGCTAGAAAAGAAAACCTTGAAAGACCACGAGTAAGAAGACAACGAGAAATATACCAAAAGACACAATGATTTAACGTGGTTCGGTCAATCGACCTACGTCCACAAAGGTTTAGGACCGAAAATAAGCAGGTGTAAATGCGGAAGCTAGAAAAGAAAACCTTGAAAGACCACGAGTAAGAAGACAACGAGAAATATACCAAAAGACACAATGATTTAACGTGGTTCGGTCAATCGACCTACGTCCACAAAGGTTTAGGACCGAAAATAAGCAGGTGTAAATGCGGAAGCTAGAAAAGAAAACCTTGAAAGACCACGAGTAAGAAGACAACGAGAAATATACCAAAAGACACAATGATTTAACGTGGTTCGGTCAATCGACCTACGTCCACAAAGGTTTAGGACCGAAAATAAGCAGGTGTAAATGCGGAAGCTAGAAAAGAAAACCTTGAAAGACCACGAGTAAGAAGACAACGAGAAATATACCAAAAGACACAATGATTTAACGTGGTTCGGTCAATCGACCTACGTCCACAAAGGTTTAGGACCGAAAATAAGCAGGTGTAAATGCGGAAGCTAGAAAAGAAAACCTTGAAAGACCACGAGTAAGAAGACAACGAGAAATATACCAAAAGACACAATGATTTAACGTGGTTCGGTCAATCGACCTACGTCCACAAAGGTTTAGGACCGAAAATAAGCAGGTGTAAATGCGGAAGCTAGAAAAGAAAACCTTGAAAGACCACGAGTAAGAAGACAACGAGAAATATACCAAAAGACACAATGATTTAACGTGGTTCGGTCAATCGACCTACGTCCACAAAGGTTTAGGACCGAAAATAAGCAGGTGTAAATGCGGAAGCTAGAAAAGAAAACCTTGAAAGACCACGAGTAAGAAGACAACGAGAAATATACCAAAAGACACAATGATTTAACGTGGTTCGGTCAATCGACCTACGTCCACAAAGGTTTAGGACCGAAAATAAGCAGGTGTAAATGCGGAAGCTAGAAAAGAAAACCTTGAAAGACCACGAGTAAGAAGACAACGAGAAATATACCAAAAGACACAATGATTTAACGTGGTTCGGTCAATCGACCTACGTCCACAAAGGTTTAGGACCGAAAATAAGCAGGTGTAAATGCGGAAGCTAGAAAAGAAAACCTTGAAAGACCACGAGTAAGAAGACAACGAGAAATATACCAAAAGACACAAAGATTTAACGTGGTTTGGTCAATCGACCTACATCCAAAAAGGAGATGAGCAATCCACTATAAATATGAGAGTACAAAATATAAAGGGAAACAACCTCAACCAAATTCACTCCGAATACATGGGAGGTTCACACAAGTGATAACGTATCAAGATTGTGACCCACAATTTCTCCACCTAACCAAAACTCTCAAAGCCCTTAAGACTACATTGTGAATGCTTATTAAGTTAGAAGGAACATTCCTCTATTTATAGAGTCCTAAACCTTTTCCTACAAGAAAAAATGATTAGTCAATTCAAAACCTTTTCCTAAAAGGAAAACCTATTTATAATAAGAAATCAGGGCTAATAAAACCCAACAAACACTTACTGGAAATGGGACAACAACAATAAAAGTTGAAAAGTTACAATGGGAGATTAAGTCTTTCCTAGTGAAGATGTTAGTCAATCTCTTGCTTATACTCAGTCTCTTACTAATACACCAAGCCACTCTTTGGGAAACTCCAGCGACACAAGTCCAAGTTGTTGCAGCCCAATATATATGGTCCCTAACTCAGAAGGTTCCAGTGAAACTCCTCCACAGAAGTTTAGATCACTTTCAGATATTTATGAAACATGTACCTTTGCTCTATTTGGTGCAGACCCAACTAGCTTTTAGGAAGCTTAAAAAAAATGGAACATAGGTGGGAAATGGAAGAAGAGCTTATAGCAATAAGGAAGAGTGGACATGGGACTTGGTTGACCTTCCAGATGCAAAAAATGATATCAGAGTAAACAAGGTGTTCAAGACAAAGTACCACGTTGATGGAAGTGTTCAGAACACAAGGCCAGATTGGTCACAAAAGGATATCCGCAGCAATAGGGTATTGACTTTGACATAACTTTCTCTCTAGTTTCTCTCTTTGAAACAGTAAGATTCCTTTTAGCTTTGGATGTACAATAAAAGTGAAAGGTTTATTAGTTTTATGTTAAGTATGCATTCCTTAATGGTGATTTTGAATAAGGACTGCATGTAACACATCAAGATGGCTATGTGGAAAAAGGAAAGAAGAACAAAGTATACATGTTGAGGAAAGCACTTTATGGCTTAAAACAAGCTCCTCGTGCATGGTACAACAAACCTGATTCACATTTCGGAGAAAATGGTTTTAAACGAAGTCAGAACGAGACAACTTTATATGTGAAGAAATATGAAAAAATGATCTATTATTAGTGTGTCTGTATGTGGATGATATGGGTTCATCTTACTCTCTTGTATGTGATTATAAATCTTCTATGATGAGAACATTTGAAAGGAAGGATTTGGGAGTGTACGTTGCATTATTTGCTTGGACTTGAAGTGAAGCAGGAAGGAGATGTAATTTTCATATCTCAAAAGAAGTATGCCACCAATCTTCTCAAAAGATTTAACATACTTAACCGAAAAACAATGGCATCTCCTACGAATGTAAATGAGAAGCTGCAACTTGATGACGGTATTGAAAAAGCATACGGAAGTTAATTTACAAGTTTAGTTGGAGTATTAATTTACTTGACGTACACTCGTCCTGAAATATCATTTTATGTTGGAATGATTTCAAGGTTTATCCATTGGACTTCGAAGCATCATCTTGGAGCAGCTAAAGAGTCTTACTCTATGTTAGTGGAATTACGGGATATAGACTATGGTACTTTCGAAGTTCTAATTTTAATCTCTATGTTTTTTTAGATAGTGATTGGGAAGGGAATGTGACTGAAAGAAAGAGTGTTTCTGGAAAACTTTTAACTCTTGTTTCTGCAGCTATTACTTGGAGCTCAGAGAACAATCAACAACATCGGTGTCTTCTTCTAAGGTTGAATATTTTGCAGCAGCATCTTCAACATGTCAAGTGTTGTGGCTGAGCAAATTACTTTCTGATCTTCATCGCGGAAAAAAAGGGAGCTGAAAATTTTTTTATGATAATTTATTAGCAATTGCAATGGTGAAAAATCATGTGTGTCGTGGAAGATAAAAGCACATATATATTCGGCATCGATTCATCCGTGACCTGGTTGCAGAAGTGGTGATTGAGTTGATGAGTTGTAGCACGGAAGAACAGGTAGCACATATTCTTACTAAAGCATTTTCTTTGGCAAAGCACAATTACTTTATGTTATGCGTTGGAGTATGTCTTTTACTAGAGTTGAAAGACTCTTTATTTGGTTTATTTAGCTACTTTTTTTGGAACATTCCTAGTTTCTAGTCAAGTGGAAGTCATGGATATATTATCTTCCTGACTTTGTAAGCCTATAAAGGTAGATTTTTCCAGTTAATAAAGAAGGCACTTCTACAAAGTTTTTCTTGCATCTTGTTTGTGAAGATCTGAGTTTTGTAGTTATTCCCTGTTTTTCCTACAGCAACACACACACCAGATTCAATCCTCAACAAAAACAATCATAAATATGTTCAAAGTAATCAACAATAAGTGGAAAATAATTTAACAGTACTCAAAGACGTATTTCAAAAGCAAACTTGAACAATAAATTATTTGAGCTATATTAAATGAGCGAGAATACAATGTAACTAATGCTAATACTAGAAATCAATATTAATTAGATAGTCACAAAGTTCATTAACTCAGGAAAGAAGTCTCCAATTACCCGCAAAAATAACCATCATTTGATTTATTCGAGACCTCCATACCCATTACCCCTTATTTAGACTAATCATAGTCCAAACCTGTCAAATTATGGATTTGTCCTCCATTAAAATCTATGAAAAAACACAAATTGCTCTCCTATGCTCTCTAAATCATGGGTTAAATAATAAATCCAACTTACAAGCAGGAGTGGCAAACGAGCGAGGCGAGTCGAATAGATATGTTACCCGATTCGACTCATATTTTAAATGGGTAAAACGAGTTCACCTAATGGATAATATGGATAACCATATTACCCATATTATATTAGAGATCTTGTTAAATGCTTTAAAAAGAAAAAAATATTATCAATTAACTC
>NC_028648.1:47137032-47149602 GCF_001406875.1 Solanum pennellii | reverse complement strand
CAATCCCCCCCCCCAACACAAACTCCAACCCTAGGCCTACCACCCCTATCCCAAATTAAACCATTTTTTTGTTTGGTTTTACCCATTTTATCCATTTAACTATCCATTTTAAATGGATAATATGGATATTACTCATTTTTTACCCATTTTCAAATGAATTTTATACTCCATTCATTTAATATGAGTAATATGAATGGATATACCCATATTAGTATACCCATTTTGTCACCCTTACTTACAAGGGAATACTATTTCAGCAAAAATAATTTTGCAAACTCTGTTACGGATTTGAACTCGTTGTATAGAAAATAATGTTACATAGAGGTTTAAGTAATATGAGTGGATAGAATTCACCATAATAGATTTTCCCTTTTTGAAGTTATTTCGAATCTTCCTTAACATTATATTATATCAATCTATATTAGGAGACTAACCCCTTGTATAACATGATCATAGCTTTTAGGTTCTAAGATTTGAACATTCTTTCATCTAAACCCAATCAAAAAGTGAGAACATTACGTCATAACAACATTAATGGGATGCACCAGAAAACTCCTTTCAGTCCTCCATAACCTAACCTTATCATAATATCGCATTCATCATAATCATACCCTGATAATCTATGCAAAGAATCATAATTTAAACTTCAACTGAATAACAACATCAATTATAGGCCAACATCAACATAATAGAGTAGCCATAATCTTAGAAGTCTTAGCTATGGCTTCCAAGAACTTCATCGAGGATGTCACCCTCAATTGCATAATATTTATCCCTTAACTCAAATATTTTTTATCATATAATGGTAAATTAACAAGAACACATTCATTTCAACTCTCCCTAAATCATAATTAACAAAATTTGTAAAGTAGGGTTAGGGGAAGATAGGCGTTCATGAATCTTTATAGAGATTTAGGGAAAAGATTTGAGGGATACTTCAGTACACACATAATCATATGTAAATCATCAACATAATCGAATTTAAACCATACAATTCAACATTGAAAGTAAATCCACGAAATTGGATGAAACCATGGAAATTTAAGATTTTTGAAAACCAACTTTAAGATCCTCTTGGGGAAAAGTAACAAGAGTGAATATCCTCCATACCTTGAGAGTTTCTGAATAATGATGGAGTAAAACTTGAGACTTTAAGTCCTTGGATGATCATGTATAGTCCTAAACAAACTAATTAAAACTGTCCCAAAATTTCTTTAAGTAACTAACTAATTATGAGGTGTTAGGTTAGTTTATTGACTTAGGGGGCTTATATAGTCATAAATTAAAAAATTCAAACAGTACCTAACTAATTTATTTACTAATTACCTAATCAGTCATAACTTAACCAAAATTTGGTAGTAAAAACAAGGTCCAATCGACGAGTCCACGTCAATGGACCATAGTCTAAACCACAGACCATCCTGGTCATCCGTGGTTTAGTTCAGAAACTGGTTCTTGGGGCATTTTGGTGAGGTTTCTAAGTGTTGACAAACTATACCTGTAACGACCTGTTTAGTCGTTTTGAGCTGCAGATTTTATTTCTGGAAAAACTGGCTGAGACGACGGAACCCACGACGGACCGTCATGGGCACGACGGACCGTCGAGGGAGTCTCGTTCCAAAACACTTAGAATTCTGAAATTTGGGTACTGAAATCGACTCTCTGAACTTCATGACGATATGGCAGGACGGACCGTCGTGAGCACGACGGACCGTCACAGAGTCTTGGTAAAAATCTAGTCTCTGAACTCTGTGACGGAGCAGCAGGACGGACCGTCACAGGCACGACGGCCTGTCACAGGCTGCGTAATCCCAGGCTGGGTCGGATTTCTGTTAGTTATTTAAGGGGTGTTTTGGACTATTTCCTGCTTTAATTATAAAGTTAGAGGGTTAATGTTAATAAGTCTAATTACTTGGGGGTTAAAAGAGGTAACCTTGAGTTAATTAGTGGGATATTATTTCCATCTTTATACTTGATTATATGCTAATTAGGGTAAAGAAAAGAGGGTTGGAATAAGAAAAACAAAAAGAACAAAGAGAGAGAGAGAGGGTCGAACGATTGATAGAGAGAGAAACGAACGAAGAGGAAAAACACAAGCTTTGAGGAATTTGCTTGCTTGATCACGAATCTTCGGTGGAGGTAGGTTATGGTTTATGCTATTCGTAGTAAACTCTTAATAGCGAATGATATGTGTTGGGTAGTATTATAAACTCTTCTATATGCTTAATTGTGTGCATGCATGATGTGATTTTATATATAATTATGATGAAATTAGCATGATGAAGCTATTGAATCCCAAATCTTGAAGAACCCTAATTTACTTTGTTAATGAAATTGATGATGCCTTGGTATAAAAGAAGGCTTGATGAACTAAGTAATGAGATTAGGGGATCGGGTGTCACGTTCCGGCACCAGGATAGAATATATATATATGGATCGGAGTGTCACGTTCCGACACCAGGATAGAATATATATGGATCGGGTGTCACGTTCCGGCACCAGGATAGAATATATATATGGATCGGAGTGTCACGTTCCGACACCAGGATAGAATATATATATGGATCGGATTGTCACGTTCCGACACCAGGATAGAATATAAATATGGATCGGGTGTCACGTTCCGGCACCAGGATAGAATATATATATGGATCGGAGTGTCACGTTCCGACACCAGGATAGAATATATATAGGGATCGGAGTGTCACGTTCCGACACCAGGATAGAATATAAATATGGATCGGGTGTCACGTTCCGGCACCAGGATAGAATATATATATGGATCGGAGTGTCACGTTCCGACACCAGGATAGAATATATATAGGGATCGGAGTGTCACGTTCCGACACCAGGATAGAATATAAATATGGATCGGGTGTCACGTTCCGGCACCAGGATAGAATATATATATGGATCGGAGTGTCACGTTCCGACACCAGGATAGAATATATATATGGATCGGGGGTCACGTTCCGGCACCAGGATAGAATATATATATATGGATCGGAGTGTCACGTTCCGACACCAGGATAGTATATAGATCGGGTGTCACGTTCCGGCACCAGGATAGTATATGGATCGGAGTGTCACGTTCCGACACCAGGATAGTAGTAGTGGAGCGGAGTGTCACGTACCGACACAAGAGAAATAAAGATAATGAAATCTTGAAATATGTTAATATACTCAATCTAAAGAACATGTTTCCCAAAAGAGTATGGTGTGGAGGCTTGAGTCCTCATAGATATGTTCGGTGATGTTATAAATGATTTTTATACTTGTTGCTATCACCTGTTAAGAATATTAGTTGATTTTATGATGTTATCTGAGATATATTGCTTTCTATTTTGAGTTGGCCGATGATATCTACTCAGTACCCGTGTTTTGTACTGACCCCTACTTGTATTTGTTTTCTTTGTTATTTGTGGAGTGCAGCAAACGTACCGTCGTCTTCAACTCAATCGCAACTCTAGCCAGTCTTCATTACACCGGATTTCAGGGTGAGCTAATGCTTCTAGCTTGGACTGGATCTTCTTCCTCATGTCTTGATGCCTTGAAGTTCCGGCATGGACTAGCTTTTGTTTATTTTAGCTTCTTAGAATACTCTTAGTTTAGTAATTTGATCATAGATGTTCTTGTGGTGATGACTTCCAGATTTTGGGGAATAATAGATGTTGAATTTTAGAAGTTGTTGAATTGGTTTTTATTAATGAGTTTAAGTCTTCCGCAATACTTTCTGTTGATATTATATTGAAATGTTAGGGTTTAGATTGGTTGGTCCGCTCACATAGGAGGGTAAGTGTGGGTGCCAGTCGCGGCTCGGTTTTGGGTCGTGACAATACCCAACGATGGAGCATCGTTCAAATGACGGCTCATCGTGGTCCCCCTTGGTTGCACACTGTAATTTGACAGCTTTTGAGGTTAAATGTTGGGTCCTCCTCAAGGACCATTAGGGTGGTTCTTGGGGAGTCTTACCTAGAAATTTTTACCCTAAGCACACTCTAAGATATATTCTAAACCTTTTCACCAATTTTAACTTTTATAAGACTCTTAATACCCCTTGAAACACATGAAGGCACACTAGTTCAATTTTACAAGTCTTCGGACTTCGTGGTCGTTTCTTGACCTTTTGATTTTATTACTTCCTAATTAAGTTCATTACCTTTTTTTAAGCTTAGAAACATTGTTTTAAGGCATAGTTAATTAAGTGAGTCTCTAAAGTAGGTCATTCAACTTCCGAGATGTAACAAGCGGGAAATTCAAATATAACGAGAAAGAATTTAAATCAAAAGGGTCACCGCGGGGGTCAGTCAATTTACTAAATAATTTAAAAGTTTTGGCCATTTAATTTAATTTAATTAATTACATAAATAAATAATTAAATAATTAAAACAAAACTTTGTCCAAAAAGTAATCTCTCGATAGATCATTTTCCAAAGACAAAGACAAAGCCAAAATCGAACCACTCTATTTCAACTCTTATAATTTTCTTTCGTTTGACCGATGAGGGAGAAATGACTTTTTACAAAAGTATAAGAAGAATTTTTAAGTTCCCAAGTTTTTCAAGTTCCCAACATTCCTAGTTCATCTCTTCATCTTCCCTCCATTTGCCATTTACTCTTTCTATATACCCAGCAATCCCCTAAATGAATGGGGAATGATTATGAGATAAGGAATTCACGGAAGAGTGTGTACTTTACAAGGATGACAAATTTTATCTAGATAAGTAGGTTTCCCCTTCGATTTTCCGTACTGAACATATGTCGGATACACTCAATCAATCGGTAGATGAAATATCTTTGAATTGTCGAGTTTTGGTGTATAACTAGACAACCATAAGTCACACAATTAACCCTTTAGCATTTATGGTTCTTACGGTTGTATTCATTTCAGCAAGAACACTTCCTGATATCATGAGTGTGTATAGAACAGACTTTTGACATAAAATTCTAGTTGAAGCGAATTACACTTGACATTCAAATAGGTGATTTCTAACTGTGTCATTTCGTTATACATTATTTGGTCAACATCTGTCAAACATATCGAATCATTAAAATCATTAAGCTTTATTTATTTATTAACAAGTCTTAATGTCTTAACCTTGTTCCTAAATATTGTCTTCATCAATCATAATGAGAATGGATCGAGGTTGTTGAGAATGTCTAACCGTCAAACACAAATTTGTTTTTCTCTTTGAATCTTGCTCACGGGATCTCCTATCTGCTAGATAGAGTTACAACCATGCTGACTTGTCCTGAGCCACAAAATCCATTTTTTAGATGATGTTTCAACTACCTCTCTCACTGGGCATTTTGTTAGTGGATTTGACACATTATCACTTGACTTCACATACTCAATTGTGATAATTTCACAAAAGAGAATTTGTCTTACAATGTTATGCCTCTGTCGTATATAATGAGATTTTACGTTGTACATGACGTTTCCTGCCCGACCTATTGGTGATTGACTATCACAATGTGTGCATATAGGTACCATAGTCTTGGGACAAAATGGAATACACTCTAAGAAATTTAGGAGCCATTTAGCTTCTTCACGGCCTTATCTAAGGCAATGAATTAAGATTCCATTGTAGAACGAACGATACATGTCTATTTGGATGATTTCAAAGAGAATGCCCCTCCACCAATGTAAACACATAACCACTTGTGAGTTTAACTTCGTTGGACACGATGATCCACTTTGCATCACTATATCATTCAATCATGACAGGATATTTATTATAATGCAAAGCATAGTGTTGTGCATGTTTTCCAAAACACATTTCATTGCCATCAAGTTATTTTGAATAGGATTACTAGTGAATTCAATCTGTTTTTAATAGAAAACATTATTTTTGGTCGTGTGTAATTCATGATATACATTAAAATTCCCAACACTCTGACATATTCCAATTAAGAGTCACTTTCTCGTTCATTCTTTTGACATGTACAACTTAAAACTATTAGAGTTTTGACAACATTGAAATTCAAATACTTGAACTTATCCATTACTCTTTCAATATAATGAGATTGAGACAATACTAGTCCTTGAGGAGTTCTGAGAAACCTTATTTCTAAGATCAAATCAGCAAGTTCTAACTCCTTCATATTGCACGTCCTGGACAACATGCGCTTAGTAACATTTATATCATCAATATCTTTACTTATTATAAGCAAGTCATCAACATATACACAAACAATGACTTCATGATTGAGAATGTTCTTAATGTAACACACTTATAAAATTCATTAATCTTGAATTTATTTGTCAACATTGTTTGGTCAAATTTACTATGGCAGTTTTTTAGTTATTTCTTGATTCCCATAAAGAGACTTCACAAGCTTGCACACTTTTTATTCTGTGCCAGGAACTACAAATCCTTCAGGTTGTTCCATTTAAATTTCTTCTGTCAACTCTCTATTTAAGAAGATTTTCTTTATATTCATTTGGTGAATGTTAGGATCATGCGCTGTCACTATTGCTATCAACATCCTAATTGATATTATCCTTGTTAGTGGAGAGTATGTATCAAAGTAATTCATCCCTTCCTTTTTTTATATTCTTTCACTACAAGTCTAGCCTTATATTTGTCAATAGTCCCATCGGCTTTCATTTTCCTTTCAAAGATCCACTTTTATCCTAAAAGTTTATTTCATGGAGTAAGAACAACTAATTCCCAAGTATGGTTACTTAAAATTAATTCGATCTCACTATTGACTGCTTCTTTACACTATATTGACTCAGACGAAAGACATAGTTGTTTTAAATGTTTGAGGCTCATTTTCAAGTAAGAATGTCACAAAGTTTGGTCCGAAAGAAGTAGATTTCAGTTGGTGATCCTCGTTATGTAGTGTATTTTTTGTTGATTCTTCCCGTGGTCGTTTAGGTCTTTCACTTATCAACTGACATTCAGTTTTATAAGAATATATGTGTTAAAAACACAGTGTTATATGACTCAATTATCGTATTAACAGGAATCCCATGATTATCAGATTTGTGAAACAAAATCGGCATGCCTTACTATTCACAACGCATCCAATAAATACACAATCTACTATTTTGGGCCCAATTTACACCCTTTTGGGTAAATGAACCTCTACCTTTGCTACACACCTCCACTCTTTAAAATATTTCAAGTTGGATTTCCGTACTTTCAATAATTCATATCGAAAATTGTTTTTTTTCTATGTGATACCCTATTGAGTATCTTATTAGCTGTTAGGATGACTTCCCCACAAATGTTTTGTGGTGAAATAGAAATGATTATCAAGACATTCATCATTTCCTTTAATGGTTTGTTCCACTTCGCCAATTCATGTGACTGTGGTTTATAGAGTGCAATACTTTGATTAATAATACCATGTTCCAAACATATCTATGCAAACGGAGATTCGCATTCTCCGCTCCTATCACTCTGAATCATTTTTATCTTTCTATTCAATTGATTCTCTACTTTATTTTTGTATTGTTAAAATGCATCAATTGTTTCATTCGTACTGTTAAGCAAAAATACATAAAATTGAGTGCAACCATCAATAAAAGTTATAAAATACATTTTCCGACCTTGAGATGGTGTCGACTTCATGTCACATACATATGTGTCCATTAAGTCTAAAGATTTTGAATTCCATTCAACAGACCTATAAGGATGTTTAACAAACATTAAGTATCCTAAGTGAAGTAGCCCTTTTCCTAAGAGTATCTCATTATTACTAATTACAGCTTTGTCACTAACTAGGACAAACTTAAACCCGTTCTTAATGAACAATGAAAAAGAAACTAACTTCTTCCTAATAGTAGGAACGTGCAGAACATTGTTCAAAGTCAACACTTTGCCGGATGTCATTTTCTATATTACTTTTCCCTTTCCTGCAATCCTTGTTGTTGTTGTGTTCCCCAAAGACAAATCTTCATCGAACTCAGCAGGGATGTACGTTGCAAAGGCTTATTTCACTGAGCAAATATGTCGAGTAGCGCCTGAGTCAAGAAACCACACCTTGAAATTTCCAACTAAGTTGCACTCCTAGATTGTCGCACATATGTCATCTGCATCTTCCATATCTTTCACAATGTTTGCTTGAGTTTTCTTTTGTCTTTGTCTTTGTCCTTTCTTGGATCACGACAGGACTTGTGAGCAGCCTTACCAAAGTTGTAAAATTTGCCCTTGAATTTCTTATTTGCATGTTATGACTTCTGTCATTTGGATATATTTTTCTTCTTGCCTTTGGTAGGAGCTTCTTCAACAATATTAACTCTAATTATTGTCGAACTCATGCGAGACTTGTTTTTAGTGGTCTTATTATCTTCCTTAATTTGAGTCAAATCACAAGATCATTAATCTTCATTTCCGTACCTTTGTGCTTTAGATAATTCTTGAGTCGTTCCAGAAGGAGGTAACTTCTCAGTCATTGCAACCACTTGAAACGCTTCATTAACTACCATATCCTCAACAATCAGTTCATGAAAAATAAGTTGAAGCTCATGCACTTGTTATCCAACAATTTTACTATCAGGAATTTTATAGTCTAAAAACTTTGCGATTATAAACTTTTTCAAGCATGCATCTTCTGTCTTATATTTCTTCTGAAGTCCATCCCATAACTTTCTTGGAAGTTGTAATTACACTATAGAGATTATATGATTCGTCCTCTAAAGCACTTAGAATCTGTCATTTACATAAGAATTCTGCATGTTTCCATGCTTCAAGAATCATAAACTTTTCTCTGTCTGACATATCAGCAGCAGACACTAGAGTTTCTTCGTTGGTAAATTTCTACAGACTAAGAATTGTAAGCCAGAAAAATACTCGTCGCTACCATCCTTTTAAATTCACACCGAATAATTTTCCTTCTTTCTCGACAAGTGGTACACCAGTTGGGTTGGTGTAGCAACAACTACCATCACATTATTGATTTCCATTTCAGAACATGTAACAAATAGAAATTGATACAAATGGCTATGGAAATTGATACAAATAGATCAGCAAACATAACATGAGTATAAAACCACAAAGGTTTTTCTCTCCACCATAAACACAGATTAAACAAAAAAATATTATTTCTTTAAGATTATTAACAATCTATGTTTAAAACAACAATACTGATTACCAAAAACTTTGCGAAAAGACGAAGTTACCAATGTTTTCAATGAATTTGTGAAGAATAGAAGAACAAAATTAATTTACGGAATTACTAAAATATGTTAAAAAAATACTAGAATCTGGAAAAATAGAGTAGAAAAAGATCAAGTCCACTGAATGCACATTGTCCCTTTAAGGAAATTATTCCACTCTAATATCCGGTGTTTGACTCGGAATATTTCCTACCAGGATCGAATAATCTCAATTACCAGTGTATTGATACCCAAATGCCGCTGTCAGCAAGCCACTTAACGGTAATAAAGTACACGAATAAATTTTATGCAAAAGAAGAAGAAGAAATCAGATATTTTCGTAAGTAAAAGTATGATGATTAACTAGTATTTATAGCCAGAGGAACTCATTATGAAAGATTGTTACCTTTGAGAATCCACACAACCATTTGAAAGTTTGCAACTTTTTAAACAGTCATGGTTGTTCCTGAAAGTTGCAACCTTTCAGAACAGCCATCTCAACGGCGGGAAATTCTAATAAAATGAAAACATACTTATATAAGAACGGTCGCGCCGAGTGAGCGGCAATGACGACACGATGGGGGGACATTCTTTTCAACCCTTTTAACAATCAATGGAAGTGTTTCTCTATTTAAACTCTTCTATTTTTCTTCCACCACCGATTAGGGAGAAATATTTTTTTACTTAAGCATAAGAGAACTCTTCAACTTTTGACCCTTTTCAAGTTCCTCTCTTCATCTTTCCTCCATTTCCCATGAACTCTTGCTATAGATCCAACATGACTTCCATATGAAATATATTGGATCTGTATTCGTGATTGGAAGCAACTTTCTTTGATGGTTGGAAGAGTTGTGTATGGTTGAAAACTTCAACTCATAGTTTAAAATGTGAAGCATCAACTTGAAACATATATTAAATATATTTCAAAAGCCTTAGTTCAAAATTCAACTTCCTACAAATGAGATTCACTTATTGAGTGGGTAATATATCAAAAGAATTAAAACATCGAGAAAATCTTATATCTAAATTTAGGTTGACTTTTAGAAAAAAATAGAGTAATTTTAAATCAAATTCTCAGACCAATGGGACGATGTAGATGAATAACCGGTGATACATATTTCAGATTTGCAGAAATGTGACAGTTACTGAAATCAGTTGAGGAAAATTTCTATGGGTCTACTGAGTATTGAATATAGTATCAAAAAATTTGTTAGTATTCAAATTTTATTGAAGAAAATAAGTTGTGTAACCTTATTCAATCTTAATTTGGCTTTGATTTGAAAGATTTTAGGTACATAATTCTTGATTGTGGAGAGTGGTGGATGAAATTGCTATATAGGATTTGTGGTGTATCGGTTGACGTAGTGATTATGGCTATTTCAAAATAGTGAATGATGATGAAATTTGTATCTTGCCATTTATGTTGTATAAGATACTACAAAGAAGAAAACAAATTAAAAGATATAAAAATAATCAGGAAAAAATACATATATTTTTAAAAATATTAGAATTAATATTTTCATATTTGTTTTTTGTCTTCACTCAAGTACACTTACTTTGCAAGGTAAGCATTTGGGGAGATAATAATTTTAATTCTAAACTATTCAAGGGGTGATCCCCATGAATTGGTGTGTAGTTGGAAATCTGAATACTGGATAGGGTGAAATTTGATCATTTTCTCTACTTTTCTTTGAAAACCACTTCCCAAATTTGGTTATGAGTCATTATTTACCGTTTCATAATAAACTAGCAAATTTGACCACGCTTTGCGCGATTTATTAAAAATCAATAAAATGAAAATAGTATTTTTATAACTTCATAGATTGGATATAAATTTAGTTTTGTTATATTTATTTGGAAAAAAAACAATAATATTTTTATTGGTGTTAGATGAACCACATTTAAAAATTTCATTTCAAATAAAATAAAAATAAAATAAAACCTAATGAAACTAAAATCATAAAAAAACAAACACACAAGATATTTTTCAACAAAGTGAAATGCTTATTTGATATAGGCTTTGATACTATATATTCAAAAGAGCACAAATTTTTTCTTCAAAAAAATGATGAATGTACAATAATGTAGTTGTGTAAACAATTATACTTACTCATGGTTCTATCAAAATTTTGCATAATTATGATTTCTAAACTCATTTAGCACACTTCTATGGTCACAATAAAGAGAATTAATTTAGGAATAAGTTTACCACGTAAAAGGAGTCCTATAATTGTCATACAAACATCTAATGTAACAAAATATTGTAATAATTTATAATCACTATCGAGATAAACTTTGAACTCCGAAAATCCCTATTTTCTCCCACAAATTTTCTCATCAATCATCTCAATTTGTTTTTTAGTTGTCTCATGGATGACTTTGTGTTCCATATAGGTTAGTCCACTTGTCAAACACATTCTGTCCATAAAAAAATCAATATACATAATTTCTCAATCATTATGAGAATTAAGATGATTAAAAAAGTCAAATAAGAGATTGAACATATAAAATAGAATTTAATTAGTGTCATCTTAATTTCATATGTGAAGAGTGAAAATTTGTAAATCAATTCAGATTTTGTCTTTAAATAAATCGCATTCCACTTTCTTCAAATCTTAGTCCTTATCATCAATCTATGTCTATTATAATGACCAATTCATGAAAAAAAAAGAAAAAAAAATATGCTAGACACAGTCTAGTTAAAAGAAATATGAAATATAGTAAGCAAACTACTACATGAAGAAACAATAACACTTCAATCTATATATAGTACAAAAGTATAGAATATGAAAAGACACAAAATTTAATTAAAATATAATTACTCAAAGATTAATTTATAGTAATTAATATAATTGAAACAACTAAATTGTTGATGAAAATAACGGGAAGGAAGAAAACTTACCGCTAATCATTAATTTCACAATGAAGAAAAATTAAAATCTCTTAATTAGTGCTAATTTTTTGTACTTATTTATTTTGGCATAAGAAAAGTTACAGCTAATCAAATTATAGATCTAGGTTTAATGTTTAAAAAGGTTTGTATTTTGTATATATTTTCAATGTAAGTTTTGCAAATATGGTTATATATTTTATTTTCTTTATGTAGGCTGGCTGCATATGTGGATGTTTGTGGTGTTGGAGTATCTCTTATTTGGAATTTTGGAATAACTTAATCGAATTAAACTAAGCAAAATTAATGTTTCCTTTTTAGGTATTGTACATTTATAGTCATTATATCATTACTTTTGGAATAAATAAATGTTATTAAGGCTCAGAATGAGGGAAGAGAATATTTAAATATTATGAAATTTAATATTGAAAATTCTTAAAATATAGATAAACAGAGATACTATTATTGAAGAATGTTACAGCAGCAACCTGATATTCTGCCACATCAGCAAGTTGATATTCAACAGTCATTCACTAATGCTATATATATATATATATATATATATATATATA
>NC_028648.1:47074324-47136900 GCF_001406875.1 Solanum pennellii | reverse complement strand
CGATCTTATATATATATATATATAAAATTATACAATATCGATACATTAGATATACATATGATCATTTTGTTGAAAATAATTTTGGTTGCCTATATATATATGTAAGTAACCAGAAATCCAATCATTTTATTATTTTCAATTAAGGCGAAATCCATCATCAATCTGTTAAAGTTGGCACCAATTTTTTCTAAACACTTTAACTAGATCTTATTTATTCTAAACACCTCAAACAAGGCATGTTATGTCATTCTTGAATTGTGTATAACGCCGTACTAAGAGACTCTTAATTTTCTTAGGTGTTACGGTGAATTATTTAGTGTGTGAATGAACTTGATGAATTAAGGTCACTAAAATCTCATAGCAAACAGTTGAGTTGAAAGTTCCCTTAACAATTATTTTTTTATGTAAGACTCTACTTGGATCAACTTCAAATGATGATATCTCTTAGAAGATGAAAAGTTACATGAACCGTAACCTATTAAACTAGAGGTATTTCAATTTCTTTCCAATTCCACCAATTTTGTGTCAATCCTAATTTCAAGTAAAAAGTTATGACCATTTTAGTAATCTTGACGAATTAGATGACGAAAAAATCATTAAAAGTGGCTGGTTTTGTCTTTTTACTTTTAAGAAAATCCTAAACTAATTTCTTGACTAATTAAAGATAAAAAAAATCAGATTTTCATCTCTTAATCCCCCAATCTCTCCTCTCTCAAACCCTAAGACAAAATCATAAGGGAAAAATCAAAGTAGAATACTTCATTCAAGATTATTTCAACTATTTTCAAAATTCTTCTTCAAAGTAAGTCTTTCTTCAAGAATTTCATTCATTCCAACTCAATTTTCTTCATGCAATTATGAATCATTAATGAGAATCATAATTTCAAGAATCTAATTCAAGAAATCTGAAGAAAGGATTTAAATATTTTTCTCCTTTGAGCTAGGATTTTAACGCTTCTAATCAAGTTCTTATTAAATATTCTTCAAGAACCTTGTTCTTCCAGGTATGTAAGACTATCATAGTTTTGGACTAGTTCGTCCTCACGCCCTACATATACTTTCAAATTTGTGAAAGAGTAATCTATAGGTTTATATCTCTCGATTTGAGTATTCTTGATATGAGTTAATTTTGAGTTCTTGAGTTCAAGTGTCTTTATGTAATATTTGAGATGTCATTTCAATGGAATTTAGTACCCTTTATATAGGCGTAAACTAGAGTTTAGGTTTAGTAGCTTCCAATAATTCTAATTGAAAATGAACACTTGTATAGTGCCAACTGTAATTGAACATGGCTTGTAGATTCCAACAAAAATCCAAATGTGTACAACGTTTCTACAAGCCAAGGGTTAGCGGCACAAACAAAGAGTAAATTCTAGAACGTTTCGATTTAAGAAAAACAATAGGGTTCTACTATCAACTAACATATTTCATATCCACATAAACATAGGTTGATTTTCTCTTCAACAAACATCACATGTTGATTTAACAAAGGGTCCTCAATTCCGCTCTTTTGCAACTTCAAATAGTAGACGTCAACCATGGGCCTCTAAAAGTCATTTGAGACACTTGATATAAAAATTTTAATTAGGATGTGGGATCTAGGCTCGTCTTAGCAAAAAAATGAGGAAAAATTTATTTTCATTTCGAGAAGACTCAGTTTGACAATTTTTATAATTTTTTGTAAGATGATCCGTGAACCTACTGCGAGTCTTCATATCACAAACCTCAATAATTCCTAGGGGGCCATGGTTGACATCTGCTAGTCAAAAGTAGAGAAACATAGGCAATTGATAAACATTTATTGAATCAACATCGTATGTTGCATCAGAAAAAATCGGTCGTTGGTGTTGTTGGAGAATTAATTAGTTTGTATAAAAAATTTTCTATCGAAATTCACTAAGTTGTCTTAGTATTTCTCTTCTTTGGTGCCAAATCCGATGGATGAAATGAACAATTTTATTAGGGAGTGTCGAGTCGTGTGGCGATGTTTCATGAAAATATGGACATTTCTCAGTTGATGGTGCATGCTCAACAAGTTAAGGGCAGTAGTCTTATGTGAAAGAATAGAGAGGCTAATAAGGCAATGACCCATGATGGAGTTACTTCCAAGGGTAGGTTTGAAATCCAAGACAAGCCAAGGTTTAAAAAGAGATTCTCCAACCAAAATCCTTCTAAATTGCCAAAGTGTAGTAAGAATAGGGTGCCTAACCTAGACCCTCAAGGAGGAAAAGGTGGTGGATCACCTAGTGATAAAGCTACTTGTGACAAATGTGGCAAGAATCATGGGGGTAAATGTTTAATGGGTACGAATACTTGTTTTAGTTGTTGAAAGAATGATTATATGGATAGAGATTGTCCCATGACCAATATTCCAGATAGGGAGAGTAATCAAGCATGAGCAATAGGTCCAAGTTCCAATGCTCCTAAGAGTAACCACTTCTATGCTCTCAAGTGTAGTGGTGATCAAAAGGGTTCTCCTGATGTTGTTACTTATATGTAACATGTCTTTTTGGTTAATGTATATGCATTGCTTTATTACGGTGCCACTTTATATTTTGTAACACCTTTGATGCTATGAAGTTGATGTTCTTCCCGATGACTGAGTTGAACCTTTTTAGGTTTCTACCCCGGTAGGTGACTCTAGTTGCTAAAAGTGTCTATAAGAATTGTCCTATATCGTTGTCCAATAGAGTTATCTTGGTGGATTTGGTCGAACTTGACATGTTTGACAGTGATGTTATTTTGGGAATGGATTGGTTGTACGCTAGTTTTTCTTCAATTGATTGTAGAACAAAGGTAGTTATATTCCAATTTCCTAATGAACCCATTTTGGAGTGGGGGGGTGGGACTTAATCCCTAGAGGTCAAATCATTTCGTGTCTAAAATCTTGTAAGATGATTGCCAACGGATGTCTCTATCATGCTGTCAGGTTCGGGGACCTAGACTCCGAGTCTCCTCCTTTAGAGTCGGTCCCCGTAGTGCAGGATTTTCTGGAAGACTTTCCCGATTACTTACCTGAAATTCCTCCCAAACGGGAAAATAGATTTCAGTAAAGATTTGTTGCTGGATACTCAACCGATTTCAATTCCTCCTTATCGGATGGCTCTGTCCGGGTTGATAGAGCTTAGGCTCAACTCAAGGATTATCTTGAGAAGGATTTTATACAACCAAGCATATCTCCATGGGGCGCTCCGGTATATTTTTTGAAAAAGAAAGATGTGTCTCTTAGAATGTGAATCGACTACCGACAATTGAAGAAGGTCACTATAAATAATAAGTATCATCTTCATAAAATTGATGATTTAATTGATCAACTCGAAGGTGCGAGTTACTTTTCAAAAATTGACTTGAGCTTGGGGTATTATCAACTTAGGGTGAGAGGTGTTGACATTCCTAAAACGACTTTCGGAATAAGGTATGGTCACTATGAGTTCCTTGTTATGTCTTTTGGGTTAACTAATACCCCGACGGATTTGATGGACCTTATGAATAGAGCGTTCTAGAATTATCTTTATTCTTTTGTAATTGTCTTCATTGATTATAACTTGATATACTACAAGAGTGAGGATGAACATTGGTGTGATTTGGGACTAGTATTTCAAGTGCTCAAGGAACATCAATTCTTTGCTAAATTTAGTAAGTGTGAACTTTGGTTGAGATTGGTTGCATTTCTTGTCCATGTTGTCTGAAGTGAGGGTATAAAAGTCGATCCGATGAAACTGGAAGCTATCAAATATTACCACTATCTCCCACCTACATATGAAGTTTCTTGGTTCTAACCAGGTACAATATAAGGTTTGTTGAAGGATTTGCATTTATTGCTTCTTCTTTGACAAAACTAACTCAAAAGAAGGTTAAGTTTGGGTGGTCTAAAGCTTGTGAAAGAGTCTTTCAAGTGTTGAAAAATAAGGTTACCTCCGCTCTGATGTTGACCTTACCGGAGGGTACCGAAGGGTTTGTTGTGTATTGTGATGCTTCTGGAGTAGGTTTGGGTTGTGTCCTCATGCAACATGGTAAGGTGATAGTGTATGCCTCTAAACAACTCAATGTGTATAAGAAGAACTATCAAACTCATGATCTTTAATTAACGGCCGTAGTGTTTGCTTTGAAAATATGGAGACATTATCTATATGGTGTGCATGTAGACGTATTCACCGACCATAAGAGCCTCAAATATGTTTTTCCTCTAAAGGAGTTGAATCTCCGGCAAAGAAGGTGGTTAGAGTTTTTGAAGAACTATGACATGAGTGTGCTTTACCACCCCGAAAAAGCAATTGTTGTTGAGGATGCTTTGAGTCGAATGACTATGGGTAGTGTGGCTCATCTTGAAAAGGGTAAGAAAGAACTAGTGAAAGATGTCCATAGATTTGCATTGTAGGGTGTTCAGTAAGAAGATTCTCCAAAATCGGTTTTCATGGTTCATCATAACTTCGAATCGTCTTTAGTGGTTGAGGTGAAGTCTAAGCATTATTTTGATCCTCTATTAATGGACTTGAAGGAATCGGCACTTAGAAAGCTCAATGAGTCATTCTCTTGGGGGGGGGGGGGTTTTACTTAGGTACCAAGGTAGGTTGTGTTTACTGGATGTCAATGGCTTGAGAAGACAAATTTTGGAAGAAGCTCATGGTTCACAATATTATATTCATCCTGGTGCCACCAAAATATATCGCGATCTACAAGAGGTCTATTAGTGGAACAGTTTGAAGATTGATATACCGGAGATAGTTTCAAAATGTCCTAATTGTCAACAAGTCAAGAGTGAACATCTAAGACCGGGAGGGTTAACTCAACCAATGGATATTCCTACTTGAAAGTGGGAACATGTCAATATGGATTTTGTAGTTGAGATTCCTCGAACCCCGATGAAAAATGACTCAATATAGATTATTGTGGATAGATTGACAAAATCTTCCTATTTTAGCCCCTTCAAAGCTACTTATACAGTGGAGGATTATGCTAAATTGTATCATGATGAAATTGTCTGTTGACATGGGGTTCCCTTGACTATAATGTCGGATAGGGATCCTCAATTCACTTCTAGGTTTGGGCAAACAATCCAAAGTGGATTAGGTAACAAGGTAAAAATTAGTACCGCATTTCATCCACAAAGGGATGGTTTGGCGAAATAAATAATTCAAACCTTGGAGGACATGTTGAGAGCATGTGTTATAGACTTTAAGGGTAATTGTGATGAAAATATACTATTGATCGAAATCTCCTACAATAATAGCTATTATTCGAGTATTGACATGGCACCCCTTGAAGCCCTTTATAGGAGGAGATGTAGATATTCAATTCGGTGGTTTGAGGTAGGTGGAGTTTGCTATATTAGGTCCCGAGGAAATCTATGAGGCCGTAGAGAAAGTCCAACCTATAAGGGATCGTTTAAAAAAAGCCCAAAGTCGACAAAAATCTAATGCCAACAATAGGAAAAGGGACTTTGAGTTTATGGTAGGTGATGTGGTTTCCTTGAAGAGATCACCCATTAAAGGGGTGATGAGGTTTGAGAAGAAAGGAAAGCTTATTACCCTATATGTGGGACCATGTGTGGTTGTGAAACCCATTAGAAGTGTTACCTCTGAGTTGAAAATCCATGTTGAGTTTGCTTCGATCCATCTAGTCTTTCATGTATCCATGCTCAAAAAGTGTATAAGTGATCTGGTTTCTATCCTTCCTCTAGAAGGCTTAAAAGTTGATGCTAATCTTTTTTATGAGGAGGTCCCGATTGAGATTCTAGACCGACAAGTGAAGGAGTTGAGGAAAATTGAAGTAGCTTCTGTAAAGTTTCTTTGGAAGAATCAACTTATGGAGAATGCTACTTAGGAGGTCGAGGCCGATATGATGTCCGATACCCTCATCTTTTTCCTTGCTCTTCTAGTCAAGGTTGAGGTTAGTACCTTTTTCCTTGTTTTGGTTTATGAAGGTTCTTGAGTGTATTGAACTTCTATGATTTTCCTTCAAAGTGTACATTCTTGTGAAAAGTCCATGTTTAATATGTGCCTTATTATGTGTCTTCATACTTGAAAGGAAACTTCATTACATGTTTTGGTATATTGATTATGTGTTATTTCTTGTGAAATTGGTCAAGCATGAAGTTATGAAATCATGTAGTTCTTCTAGTTGAAATTATTGAAATATATGAAAAGGAGGACATTTCTCCTTACATAATATGAAATCATGAAATATGTGCATTTTGATTGATCATGTAGTTCTTACCTTTTTATGATGTTCTGTTGTGTTGAGAATGGAGTGAATAGTTACTCCTTTGATTTTTGAGTCATTATTATGTATCATGTGTTGGTATGGCTGCTAATCTTGAGTCATAATTCCAATAAAGATTTTAAAGTGTCATTCGAGGACGAATGTTCCCCCGAGGGGGGGGGGATATTGTTACACTTCAGAAGTTGAATGACCTAGTCTAGAGTCTAACTTGATGAACTATCACTTAAAACAGTATTTCTAATCATAAAAAAAGGTAATGAACTTGAATAGGAAGTTTTAGGATCAAAACGTCAAGAAATGACTACGACGTCCGGAGCCTAGTAAAAGTGAACTTGTGTGACTTCATGTATTTAAAAGTGTTTTTAAAGTGTCATGAGGTGGAAACTACAATGATCATATGCATAAAGTGGATTTCTAGCTACAATCAAAGTTTTTTAGGTACGTGCCTCATGTGAAACCTAGCAAGTGGATCCAAGTTGACACTATTGTGATGTTTATGTCATACCTTGGCAAGTAAGATGCTCTCCTTTCGGTGTGAGGCTTTGACACCGGAATCAATGTTTAGCTCACATGGTCTATTATCGATTATTGAGATGTTTCCCGAAAGTAAAATGAATGAATGAAAGTAAAAGATGCATAGTAAATATGTTGACTGGATTGGTATACTTCTCTAGGTAAGTGTATGAGACTTCACCTATACATTGAACGTGTATACCTTGAGGGAATTCCTGGTGTAATATTTCTATATACTTATGTTATGAATAAAATGCATTACGTATATTTTATATAATATTGCATACACTTGATATACATATTGTTGGTTTAGATTGCTCTATATGAGATTGTAGATACTTGACATGAAGTTCTATGATGTAAATATAATGCTTATGGTTCTTTGTTAGTTGACTAAGTCTATCTGGGGGTTATGGGGATTTACATAAGCATTACTAGTTGGCTTGGATTGGGATTCTGAGTAAGATATTGTTATATGTGATGGCATATGTTCTAAGCATGAATTGATGATTATGACTTCATTATAATGTGTTGTTGGACTTATATGTATGTTTGGAATGTGCATAAAGGCTTTCAGAGTGACTTAGCATGTTTTGAACAAAATGTCCTGTTTAGCATTTTTCTAAATTTTTTAATTACATATATCTTCATACTTATTACATATGATTTTTTCTAACCCATATTCTTTCTATTTCTACAAAAATGTAGGTTTGGCCCATTGAAGATATTCAAGGACACTCTAAAGAATCTTGGATAAGATATCCAAGTTGGTGAGTCCTCAAGTCTGAAGATTAAACCTATTACTCTATTACTAGCTATTGATTATGTCTAAGGCAATGTCAATTTCTAATCTTTTGAGAATTTTTTGTAAGTCTATATGAGACATATTGTAATAATGTAAGTCATAAGTCCCAAATTTTGTACTTATATGATAGATGGTTATCTGTGAGACAATAATAGACCATGTTGATGAATTTGATTATGTTGATAAATGAGAGGTCTATGTAAGCTTCATGTATGGATAAACGAGAAGTCTATGTATACTTAATATGTAATATTTTTAATTCTTCCATATTTTTCTACCTATGAATTGTGATAATGTATGCCAAGGGCTTGTTTTAGACCTCTATGAGGACGAAGACGCCAATTACGACTAGGGGGTGCTCCCCGTTCGTGACACTGCTGTTAGAGATGATTCTCCTAAAAGGTTGCAACTTTCATTAACAACCATAACCGTTTGTAAGGTTGCAAACTTTCAAATGGTTGTGTGGATTCTGAAAGGTTGCAATCTTTCGGAATAAGTTACTTTTATTGTGTGGATTATTTTTCTTCTGCACAAAGTTTCTTCGTTTACTTTACTATCGTTGAATGGATCGCTGATACCAGCGTTTTCGGTTTCAATACGCTGGTTATTGAGTTACATATTCCAAACAAACCTCAGATACTAGAGGAGAATAGTTTTCTTAAGGGGACAATGCGCATTTAGTTCTCTTAATCTTTTCCCGTTTTGTTTCTCAAGATTCTTGTATGTTTTACAGATTTTAGGTTTTTAGTAAATTAATTTCTTTTCTTCTATTCTTCACTCATTTATTGAAAAACTTTGATAACTTCGCATTTCTACAATGTTTTTGTTAATCACTATTGTTGTTTTAAACAAAAATTGTTAAGAATCCCTTGAATGAGAGTTCTTCAAATCTAAAAATCATTGCCATGATGTAATTCAAACTCAAGACATTTTGCTACAAATAATTACCAACTATCTATGTAATCAACACTTTCCAAATTTAAAGATTAAAAATACATCCGTACATTTTTACATTGTGACATATAACTAGTTGTTTAAACAATTAATCACAAAAGAAAATAATTAAATTATGCTTTTAAAATTTCTATGTGTCAAACACGTGAGTTTCACCAGCCATTTAATGTGGTTGTGATGTTTTAAGGGTGTAATAATATAAAATTTAAACAGTTCAAGGGGGTGATAGGACCCCCATGAAATTGAAACGTAAAGATTGAAATCTGAAGATCGATTGGGGGGGGGGGGCATTTAACTATTTTCTCAATAAAAGTATATATGATGAAAAAAATATATTAGAACCCCTCCATTTTATTTCGCCTAAGTTTAACTTTAGGCCCCTAGTGTTGTTGAGTTGGCCCTATTTATTTTATCAATGATACCTAGAATCCTCCAAGAAGGCTTACAAATTTTATTGATCATTTGAATCGCTATCATGGAATCCAACCCAAGTTCTAGAGCCTCGAACTGTTGTTTAGAGCACCATGAATACCAAGTAAATTTGCTTGAGCTTCACTATAATTGTTAATGCAGAATTGTGTAGGATATGATTAAGCACAAACTTTAAGATCTATAAATCAACATTGCAATATTATTTCCCTATAAAGTATATCTTATGGATTTTTTTTTGTATAAGTTGGAACATAGATAAAACATTGATAGTGTTATTAAATATTTATCAAATAAAAATTTATTATTTTTTTTTAAACTAATTAAAAGGAAAAATATATCGTGTAAATTAAAACAAAATTAAACCAAAAAAACATTGTTTTTAACATGCAAGATTACTTCGTTAATTTAGCACATGATTGCAAAATTACAATAGTTGGAAAATTCTATGAGGATGACCTAGAGATGGAAGATATGGTTGATCATGTGAACCCACGGAACACTACTAGATACGCTCATATGTACAGCCCAAATATTGTCGTGGTACAATTTGAATGCTCTATGCAATTATTATTTTCAAAAATAATACTATCTGTATATATACTAAGCGTCTAAGCATTAGTATATGACTGAATGTAAATGTATTAAATAATTAGCTACTCAATGTGTATTTTATCAAGTTTTTTATGCACTACTAACTATCACACAAGAGGTGAGTTAAACCGTGTACGAGGGTCTACACATACCTCATAGTGTTGAACTCATATATTTCATGTTAAGCATGAATTTACAACTACTCAATGTATAAAACCTAATATACCTGGGAGCCCAGCAATTGTTATGGAGTTTTGATTTTGTTTCCAGCTTCACCGAATTTGCTATGCTTAATTTGTCCAAGATTTCACAAGATTCTGCCATCCCAATGCTAAAAAGCTCCCTCTGCTCCTTTTCCTAACTTGAAATATCTTTTCTAGGGTTTTAGGGTAATTTACGACCTATAGCTTATTTTTGGAAAGATGGAAAATACAGATTTCTTGAAAATTGGCATTCTGTCTCGCCAATCCCGCTTTAGTAGGGTAAGTTGTCGTTACAGTGCTACTATACCAGCTACATCATTCCCTTTATAGCGGGACCGTGTTCATAATTTTTATGCCTCCTTACCCTTTCTAATAACGACCATTTGTGTCGTTACACCTTAATTATTGACTTAAGTTCATATTCATGGGAAAAATTTCTTGACACTCAATCCAACACAACTCCTGCTATACCTCCTAGTTTAAATAGGTGAGAATAGACTTTCAACCTTAGAATCATCATATTCATGTATAGTTGTATTGGAAGATCTTTCAACAACACAACAACGACGTCATAACCATACATAATTCTCATACATACCCTTAAAGGATAAAGGATCACATTCAATCAACTACCTCTACGATTACTACAATAGACGTGGATAATAACATTATTCAAATAACTCAACTACTACAGCATAAGCTCATAAATATCCCTCTATAATTTACCCACATTAGAGACATATAATATAATTAAATCATTAAAGTCAACTTTAAGAAGAATTCATGACTTTGAGTCTGAACCGTACCTTTTAGGGATGTCTATCTTATAAATTGAGAGTGTAAGGGGCCCCTTGGGAGAAGGTAATCCATGGATTAAGGAATGAAAATACCTTGATTATAAATCCTTACAAAAGCTTGCAACAATGGAGGAATTTAACTTAGCTTTGACCCTTCTTCGTTTTAGAATTTTCAAGAGAGAGGATTTTTTAGAGGGAAATTTTGTTTCTTTTGGAGAATTAGAAAAATGATATAGGATGACTGAAGTAAGGATCAGAAGTCCTTATATAGTTGGTCTAAACTAAGTTAAAACGACACCACTTAACCAATCACTTGACTAACTTAAGCCCCCCCCCCACTGCCTCAACCGACGAGACCACACTAACTGGTCGTGGGTCCACCCAGGATCCTTGTGGGTCAAGCGTGGGTGAGGTTCTGCATGTATTTATCTTGGGGTCCTGACCCACGAGGTGCGGAATCCCCTACGGGGCATGAGTCCCCTCGTGGGTATGCTACCTTTGGATAGATTATACGGTAGTTTTCTAGGGACTCTTCAAGGACCCTTGGGTGGTCCTGTGGGAGTCAGGCCTTGATGTTTTAATCCTAAACCCTTCGTTATAAGTACAGGAAGTCATTCCAATGACTCTAACCCTCACATGAAGCTATAGAACCCTCACATAAAGCTCAAGTTTAGCCTAATAGATTTCGGGATGTTACGATATAAAATGCTACAATATTGGCCATTTTTCGAAGTGGATATTATCGTTTCGGTTTCTCTATAACACCTCATGTGCTTTTCGTTCAACTACATCATTCATATGGGAGTGATGAGTTAAGGATATTCACTCATTTAGGGCTTGATATTCCTAGTTTTAGTGTCCTCAATGCCTAGTTTATGCTCTAAATTGATATTAAATTACTGATTTGCAAAAATAAACGAAAAAGAGCAAAGCAAGGACATCACCGGGCAAATAGGAGTGAAAAAGCAGAAGAAGTTGAAGGAAGGCTATTCTGGTGACCACCAAGACCACTCAGCGAACCGCCGAGTGATCCTTAATCTTTCCAAATGTTACAGTATGCCAGCCATGGGGAAAATAGCCTACTTGGTGATGGAAAAGGACCACCGGTGATTCGTCAAATGGACCACGACATTGTTGTGATCGCCTAAAGTTACAAAAGTCCAATGGTGTTTAGGCAAGTCAGGAATGTGATGGAGCGATACACTTGGCGCATCACTAAATTGGTTGGAGATGGACGGCTAATTCTTCTGATTGGCTTACATGCCAAAAATATGGAAGAGTATGAATGCAAACATTTTAAATATTTTAAGAGAGCTTCTAGTTCCGAAAAAATGTGAGCAATTGGTATGAGTATTTGAGAGTTTTACCTTGCGCTTTTGATTCCAAGAACTGTTCTTAGAGTTTTCAGTAGAAATTTCAAGTGGGTTTTGAATTTTTGTTGATTTGAAGAATTGTAAAGACTTGGAATTCATTACCCACCTCATGGAAAACATAGTTTGTAAATTTTTCTTTGTTTTTATAATGTGCGACTAAAACTCTCATTCTTCGTGATGTGATTTTTTGATTAATTGTCCGAATTAGCTTATGTGTGGTAGTAGTTACTGATTAAATGTTGTTTTGAAGTGAGTTTGGTTGATAGTTGTGTTTAAATATATCAATTGTAGTCGCATATGCAGTACTAACTTCGTATTTTGGGCTTTCTGAGAAAGAGGTTTTACAATTAATGCTATCGATAGATGATTGTAGTAATTGGGTTATCGTTGATTTTTCTAGAGTCAGTGAATCAAAATTTGATCCTACCAATGTAGCGATAGAGGATAGAATAATTAAGGTTTTAGGTTGTTTACATTGTTATGTTTGTCGAGGTTTGATAGAACTCACTTGAATCGTAATGGTCGATCTAGAGATGGTTATTACATCTACAATCTGTCCTACCCACTAAGACTCAATGAATTTCAGTAATTGATAATCACTCGTATAGAGAAATTTGCAATTATTCGATCACATCCCCAAAGATCCCTTTCTACTTGATTAGTCCCCTGTTTTCGTAGTTTTTAATGTTGTTACTTGACAAACCTAATCCCCCCATCTGCCATTTATTGTCGAACCATGGCATTTAATTTAATTGGTTTCAATAGAACACTTTCTTTACTTCGTAATTAAATTCTATTATGTATCACTCCCTGTGAGTTCCGCCTCAACTCTCATTGGATTTATACTGGATTGCGACTGCCTACACTTAGAATTGGATGAAGTGTAGTAGAGCATTATCAGAAGCCCAAAGTTTATTGATCGTCATCATATATTATATGTATGCCTCATTTTTCTCTCGAATGAAGTCAGTTCTTCTTCAACTAGCTCATAGTCTTAAGATACATTTCGTGTTCTTCACTTTTTCTTATATATGAAAATATATCAGAATATGATCAATAAACACAATCACAAATTTGTTCAAAAACAACTTGAAAACCTTATTTATTAAGCCTAGGACAAATTGTACTTTATGTATATTACTAAAAAAACACTTCATTGTTGTACAAATAATGATCTAAACAAACAAATTAAAAGTGGGTCACATCAGAGAAAAATATTCTCTATTGAAGAGGGTTCAACAGTCTGCATAGATTGTTGAAGGTAGAGATTAGAATGAATTCCTAAATGTTTGTAATCTGAATAATTGTTGAGACTTATTGTTTTACTAAATTGAGACAAATTGTAGGTCATGGGTTTTTGTCTTTATGAGGTGACTATTTTTTTACGAAAAAGAAAATACTATGTTGCTATATTTATTTTATCTTCACTAAAATTCAATGTAAAACAAATAATTTAACTTAATTCATCACTTGGACAAAAAACAGCCTAAACCATGGGAAGTTGCTATAATTTAATATTTATTGGGTCAGTGTCGTGTTAAGACTATATCCGATCGAGATGCTTATTTGGTTCTTGAATGGGTTTCTTGTTATGTTATGGTACCGATAAGACAAAAGATTTCGAAATATATTATTTATAACTTTGTAGTGATGATTGTGATAGAGAGTAGTAGTTAGCCTAAAGAAAACTAGTAACGAAATTTAACGAAGAACTAGGATTTGAGTTGTGTATTTACGGAATAAGAAATTGAGGGAACCTTTGCATAATTAAGAATGTGACTAGGTGATGGTAGTGAATCTATGATGGTGTGATATACAGTTATTTTGTTCCGTTGTGATACTTGTATATGTATACATGTTGCAATAATAGTCTAAGATGTTGAAACGAGATATGTGAATTATCAATATTATAAAAGTTTTGCGTAGATGTGTGATCTTAATGTGTTATTGTGATGTGTGATTGGGAATTGATTGCCATGTTCTGGCAAACTAACTTGGAACGGATTGCCATATTTTTGCATACTAACTTCGATAGTTGCCATGTTCTGACATAAAATTTTAATTGGATTGCCACGGTCCACCATAAAAATTGGATCGAATAACCACGTTTTGACATGGTAACAGTTTGACTTTGGGTCTGTGAGAGGCCAACTACTTGTGATAAAATGCGTACGGTGAAATATGTTATACTAAATATGGTAAGGTGTGTATATGCATCTATATGTTGGGGTTTCTTGTTTATGTTTTAATAGAAGATTAAGGGTGGTAGTGGTACTTGTAGTATACAATGTGGTTAGTATATTTAAGCTATGATCTAATGGAACCTTAAGTATGGTAGTAGTACTTGTAGTATACAATGTGGTTAGTATGTTTAAGTTATCATCTATTGGAACGTTAAAGGGGGTAGTGGTACTTGTAGTATGAAATGTGACTAGTATATATAATCTATGATCTAGTGGAACCTTAAGGGTGGTAGTGGTACTTGCCGTACACAATCTGGCTAGTATGTTTAAGCTATGATCTAATGGAACATTAAGAGTGATAGTGGTACTTGTAGTATACAATGTGGCTAGCATATTTAAACTATGAACTAATGGAGAATAAAGTGTGGTAGGGGTATTTGTAGTATACAAGGTGGTTAGTGTATTTAAGTTGTAGCCTCGTAGGAAAAAGATCGGTGGTAATTAGAAGGCATTCTAAATAAAGTCTAAGGGTGGAGAAGCGAGGGGTCTAGACATGATCTTTTATTGTTCAGTTCATATATTATGAGGCGCGCATTTGGCTGATTGATGATTGCTACTAGTACGTGTGGTTGTACTAATGCTACTCTTTCTATGTCTTTTGACATAGTCTGAATGCAGGATTGATGATGTTTCCTTAGGTTAAGATGAAGAAGTCCTCAAACAGCGTTGACTATTCATTCTGCATGTTGGAAGTTGTGTCATTTGTGTAATATGATCTATCATTCTCTTAGTGGTTCTCGTACTTGTCAGACTAGGTCGTTGGGAATTGGTAAACTATTTTGTATAATTTAGTAAAGTTGTATTTCAAATTGGTTAACTCATAAACCTCCTTAGCATGCCTTCATTTTCTTTGAATTCTGCAGGTTTTCTAGTTATTGGGTTATGAGGTTTCTCCTATGTAGGTGTTAGAGTAGTTGCCCGCACGGCTCTATGGGTTTGAGTCGTGCCATGAGGGTAGTCATTGTATGTTTTTTGATGTTATGATAATCTATGTAAAGAATATGGTACAACTATGCTGCTAAGTATGTTTAATATGAGGACTACTTGTATAATATATGCTTAGTTTTGATTTTAGCTTGTAAGGCCTACCTATACATATTTGACTAACGGTGGCGGTTCCTTTTCTATGATAATTATGTGAAGGATGAAATACAAAGATGTAATAATGATTATGTAAAGGTATAAATGTTGATTATGTATATGGACTAAGATTTATGATGGCTAATGCTTACATTATGTCTATGTTGGAGACTATACTTATCAATATGTTGTTGTCTTTTATGATTATGGTATATGTCTGTTGTTGACTAACCCTTATGTTATGTTCTTATACTATATATCATATTTATTACTTTTGTACTAACGCATACTCTTTCCGAGATTCTCATCAAATGTACGGTTCGCCTATTTGATATCCACTTTTAAGGCTAGGTTCTTAGTAGTAGCAAGGATTTGAAGATTGGTGAGTCCTCATAGCGTCGTGTATAAAGCCATAATTTCCTTTATGTGTTTCTTTTATTCTTTGACTTTTGTATGGGTTTTGTTCAACAAATTTATTCAAGATGGTTATAGATGATCTGAGAAGAATTAGTATGTACTTCTGCTTGATGGATAAAGATTTAAAATTTCCTTACTTTTCAATTATATTATGTCATGATATGCTAAGGGATTGTAAAGGACCCCCTTCGGGGTCAAGTATGCTACGTTATATCTATGATGTACCCCTGGGTATTGAAAATATTGGGACAAAACACTAGATTATACTTGTTATTCGCAATACGCTTGATTTGAACCAAGTACCCACATCAACGGAGTCACTCATCGAGCCAACATTCTGCATGCAACTGACACTTGATAACCATTCATGACACCAAATGAACCTTGGCATTTCTAAAACTCTCAGAGGACGACTTGGTCAAAAACATATGAACTCAAAAGTAAAACCTTACCCAAAATATCAAAATAGATACTCAGAACATTTTAAAAGAAACATTCGATTAGCCAAAAAAGGAAACTCAAGTATAGACATTAACAATGAAAATGTAATAGACTACTCAAACCTCTACTATATATAAAGACTCTACTAACATAGATGGACGTCCGGTCAAGACCACAACATCCTAATTACAAAAATTGATAAAGTAACTCAATCTGAAGCACTCCAAAATGCAAAAAGGTTAAAAAATCTGCCTCATGAAACAATGCAGGTTAAATAACATCAGTACATTGAATGTCCGAGAATGTAAAATGAAATCTCAATCATGCATAAGTTTTAACAGGAATTGGAGAAACATACTTACCTCATCTCATTTCAACTCAACATAACCTCAACCTCAACTCATTTCAATTTGAAAGCAATTACAATGATGCGATCTGAATAAAAGCTTTTAAAGCAGTAGATAACAACTTAATGTGTTCAAAAATATTATAATAACTTGGTTTGTAAATAAAAATACAAAATAACTTAATTTTTTAGATTCTCGAACCGACAACCATTACTTTGAGTTTTGTGATGAATTAGTATCTTGCTCATGCTTCCAGAATCGTCCTATACTTTGCCGGAGTATAAGACATCCTCACCTATGTGGATCCAATAATGTATGCTTAAAAATCAATAAGAAATCATCTAAAAAGTATGACCCTTTCTAGCCACGTTTACTACATGGTTTATGAGGAATTAAAGTTGTTTGAACTCGCCTATATAATGGTGCTCAATACTACTCCCAAAAATATACTCAACTCATATGGTTAAAAATATTTTCTCATCCTCAAACCTTGATATTATAACACAAAATATTCTCTTAAAATATATTTATGCTCAAACTTCTCATGAACTTATCTGGAAATCAGGGTTTCCTCCTCATTTTGAATGTGAAACATTTACTCTTGGGAATACATATTTCTCATATATTCATTTTGAAAAACTTAACTCTACTCATCCATATACTCAAGTCTTAAAACAAGTTATAAAAGTTTGCAAAAGACTTAATGACTCTTTAGAATTCTCAAGACTTTAGTCGTAGTTCTACCTTGAAATTGAATTATGAATTTAAGGGTTATAATTCATATTAAGAAGGATTCATCAATATTTAGATGTATTTTAAAGTACATAGAAAAATAAAGTAGTGAAGGTACACTTTAAAAGAACTCAGATGGAGGAAACCACTAAAAAAAGGTCGAAGCTTCAGAGGGAACTTAATGGTGCAGTTTGTCACGGCGCGCCAACATCCTGCCTAGAAAACCCGGTGAAATTTATTTCTCATTTTTTTACCTTAATTTGGCTAGAATCGATTGTTTTTATGAGATTTTCCTTATATTAAATTACCTAATTCAAGTACACAAGAATCTAAAACCACGTTTAACTATAGAAATCCTCACATCAATGTTCATCAATGTTCATAAACAAAGCAATAAGAAAAAAACCTCAAGAAAAAAAGTGGATGATATTTAAATGTTCAGCGTGTTGGTTAATGACCCAGTACTATGAAAACTTACATATCTTTATTTAGAGAAAAGAATCCTAAATTCGCAAAATAATTTTGATTGTTCTTCCTTTTCCCGTCTTTTCAAATTTTTAATTCTCTCCTAAAGTCCTAAGCGTAATTTAGGATTATGAAAACTAAATCAAGTAAGTACAAACCCCTAAATTATTCATAAAAAACGTTTGAAGCTGAAGGGGTAAGGAAAAGACCAAAATAACCCTCATAAATACAGGTTACTTCCCTTAACTAGATAGGTTGACTTCGAACGAGCGTATCTCCCTCTTCCGAAATTGATTTTTTTTTAAAAAAAACTCGGCGGTGTTGGAATAAAGAAACCACGACCTTTCATTTGATATCTTATAGGTCACCTAACACATTTTGTACTGAAAGTTATGGTCGTTTGAAGTTGACCCAAACTCATAACTTATGTTTAACTTGTAAAATTCTCGATTAGGCTCTTTCTAACTTTAACTCTCTCTAAGGTGTTATATTACAATATCTACACCTTGGTAATTTTCGTTCTCAAATAAGATTACTCGATGTAATAATGAGGGTGTAACTATCTACACCCAACTCAAACACCCTATAAAAAAGGAAACATAATTAAACACTTCTACTTAAAGGCTACAAAGAAAAGAATTAGTACCTCAGTTTGGCGCTTCTCTGAAAGCAAAGAGATGTGGGTGTCTCTTTTTCATATCCTCCTCGGCCTCCCATGTAGCCTCCGCAAAAAAATGATTCCTCAATAAGACCTTGACTGATACGACCTCCTTGATCCTCTACTCGCGAACCTAACAACCTAGGATCTGAACAAGTGCATCCTCATAAGATAGGTTGTCCTTAGTACCAATATTTTCAGTCAGTACTATACTTGATTTAATGTCGATACACTTCTTCAACATTGACATGTGAAACACTAGATGGATTGTTGCTAACACTGGTGCTAGTTCCAACTCATAAGCTACATTTCCAATTATCTTGTATATCCTATAAGCACCAATATACCAGGAACTAAGATTCCTCTTCTTACAAAATCTGATAACACTCTTCGTGGGTGAAACCTTCAAATAAATCCAATCATCCACCTTGAAATCTAAGAATCTTCTCCTAAAATCATGACAATACACTATTTTTGACCTCTCATGAATAATATTACTTTCTTCATAGCTTGATCAACTAAGTCTGGTCCAATCGAACAAGCTTCACCAACCTCGGACCATCCAAAAGGAGATCTGTTTCTTTTCCCACAAAGAGCATCATACAGAGTCATTTGGAAGATAGAGTAATAACTGTTTTTGTACGAAAACTCTATGAGAGGTCGTTGATCATCCCAATTACCTTTTAAATCAATAAAACAATCCCCCAACATATACTCTTAAGTGTAAATCGTGCTCTCCGTTTTACCATCAGTTCGACGATGGAAAACAATACTCAAGGTTACCTTGGAACCCAAACCGTTTTGGAAAGACTTGTAAAATTGAGTAGGCAATTGCACAACCTTATCTGAAAAGATTGACACTGGAACTCCATGAAGTCTAACCAACTCTTTAATATATAATATGAAATAATCCTCTTCTCAATAGGTTGTATTTACCCGAAAAAATTGCAATGATTTAGTCATCCGATCTACAGTCACCCAAATAGAATAATTTATCCTGTAAGACCGTGGCAAAAACAGCGGTGAAATCCAAATTGATCATCTCCCACTTTTATTTTGGAATATCTATATTCTATGACATACCATGGGCCTTTGGTGCTTTACCTTACCTTGTTTAAAATTCAGGCATTTACCAACGAAATCTGCAACACATTTCTTCATGCTGCTTCACAAACATAATTCTCTCAAGTCGTGATACGTTCTTTTTAACTAGGGTGAATCAAATATTAGTATCTATGTGGTTTTTGCATGATCCTCTATTGAAGTTCATCCACCTTTGGTACAGACAATCTACCTTGATGCCTCAATGCATCATCTTCCCCTTGTTAAAAGCCATCATTTTTTGCGTATGAACATTTTGCATCAAATCAAGCATAATCGGGTGTTTCTATTGGTTCTTTTCAGTTTACAAACTATTTATGATTCACCCCTATTCATCATCACTACTTCACCTTCATTGAAATTTAATAAACAAACTCATAAGTGTGAAGGTTTGTGCACGTCCTTGGCTAATCCCTTCTTTTCTTTCTCAACAAGAGTTATACTTCCGATAGATAACATTCTCAATGCATCAGCAACAACATTAGCCTTTCTGGGTGATATAGAATTGTCATGTCATAATCCTTGAGTAAATCCAACCATCTTCTCTATCTGAAATTAAGCTCTATATAACTAAACACATACTAAAGACTCTTATGATCGGTGAACATATTTGTTTGAACACCATCAATATATTAGAGCAATAAACTCTAGATCATGAGTTGGGTAATTCCTCTTTTGAGTCTTAAGTTTTCTTGAGGCATAAGATGTAAATTTTCCATTATGCATTAATACACAACTCAGTCCAACTTTTCACGCATCACAATATACCATAAGGACTTGTGTACCCTTTGGCAAGGTGAACAGTACGGCAGTAGTCAACTTAGTTTTTGATTCCATAATTCCCTTCACACAATATTCATGATATTAAAACTTTATTGTTTTCTAAGTCAACTTAGTCAATGGAGATGAAATAGATGAAAAACCCTCAAAAAACCTCCTATAGTAATAAGCCAATCCCAATAAACTATTAATATAAGTCCGAGATATGGGTGTGGGCGGGTTCAGCAATATAACGACCCTAAAAATAAAAAAAGTGAAACTAGAGCGCAACGTGTGTGCATTGAGTTTAGTGTGAAATTTAGCGGTGTTTGATGTTGTTGTATGTTATCCCGATCCATGGTTGAGATTATTAATGATGAGAAGTCAAGGTAAGACATCCCAAGGACCACACCAAGGGTCCTTAAGGAGGACCCTAATTCTAAACCCGAAGACCACGATGGAAACCCCCAAGTTGGTAGAAACTAGTGAACCATAGATAGTAGATTGATCATCGGCTCGTGGTTTGATCCATGGGTCAAGGACCCACAAACCACGCCATAGAACTAACTATTGGATGCACAACACATGGCATCAACCTATCCATAGTCCGTGGATGCGGAGCCACCGTTTGACACCTAATTTATTGTGTGGTCTCGAACAAACTAGGGTTGAATTAGTTAATTCACCCCATGTCCTTATATGTGTATCAATGATTATTTTAGATATTTTAATAGTGTGAAAAGTGTTTAAACATACTTTAGACTTAATTATTTTCAAAACCCCAATGTTAGAAACCTCTCTTCTCCAAAACTCTCTCTCAAGGAAGATCCAATAGAGGTGAAGAACTCGAGGTTCCAATTCTTCAAGTTTCAAGGGATATTCATGGAATCTTAAATTATAAGGAACGGTGATCCTTCATCTAGGGATATAATCCATCCCTAGAGTAAATTTCCAATGTATTCAAGTTTAAGAGAAACACCAATTTTTGTCAATCTCATAGGTTCCTCCATCAAACGATTTCGAAGTGTTTTTAATGGCATTTTATGATTGAATTAGTATTTTATTGATGATTTAAGATGAAAAAATTTATGAACCCATGATCCTCTACATTTTTAATTATTCCTTTATGAAATGGGTTATTTATCGTGAATGAATATTGATGAATTAGGCCTAAATTGATTTCAATTATTGAATTGTATCATCATCAATGTGTAATCATGGATAGTTATTGTTGTATTAATGTACTGATGTATTGGTGTGTTGGTGGGTTGAGATTTAAGGCCTTGAATGAAAATTGTGATCAATCTCTTGTTGAATTCGAGTTGTGAATGTGATGTTGATCCACTTGAAAAGTGGAGGTGCTATTTACTAGTTATGTGAATGTGAATTCAATGAAGTTAAAGTTGTGTAGTTTTGAAGTATATATACATGTGAATTCAATCATAGAATGATCATCTTGCATGGAATGTAAAGGTGTTGTGAATAAAAGTATATTCTCACATATACACACACATTTATGAATGAATAATGAATGAATTTCTGTACTGATGTCAATGAATAAGTGTTAATTGAGAGGATTTTCTCAATTGTTCACTAATTAATGAATGTGGGGTTCAAGATGGTTGACCTCACGCAAGTTTAGACGGTATCTAGTAACAATCTTTGTATCCCTTTTCAATAAATAAATATTGGATTTGAGATGGATGCTCATAAGTTAGTCGAGGTTGGGTGTCTAGTAACAATCTCAATGTATCTTTAGCTTCCCAATGAATGAATGGATATTGGGTTGGGATGATACGCATACGTTAGTTGAGGTAGGTATTTAGTAGCAATCGCTATCCCTTTTAATGAATGGTGAGTTTGAGATAGATACTCATACGTCAGTTGAGGTGGGGTATTTAGTAACAATATCGTATCCCATAATGAACCAATGTAATGAATGTCAAATACTCAGTAGAGAATACTTCTAAGCACCGAGTGGATAGTGATATGAGATGCAAAATCTCACGTGAGTTCAGACGAGGTTTCTGGTAGTAATCTCTTGAGATGGATGCCCTCATATTGAGGCGGGGTTTCTTGTAGAAATCTCCCTATCTCACAAATATGTGCCCACATAAGTCTACATATTGTGGGTCCACCTAAGATAGAAAGAATGACCCTACATTAGGCAGGTATACCTTATCTAGTGAGGGTTACACTGACATTCCATGATTTGAGCACATGGTCTATGATTATTAGTTTACCCTCAAAAAGAATGTTAATGAACTATATCTTCTTAAGTATGTACTACTTAGTGTGGGTGGTTGAATGGGACGTCATCTATGCATTACACAAGTAGGCATTTGAGAGAGGTCATAGTGTGTTCCTTATAACACTAATTAAATGAATGGGATCTTATAATGATCCTTTAAAGAGGTTGATCTAAAGTCTAATGAATAAATGTGTTCCCGATGTAATGAAAGCTAATTAATAATGTTGACTCTTAAATTCTTGTGTTCTTAATGTAAAGATGCATTCTATACTTGGATTGTATCATGAGATACTTTTTTTTTAACGAATTATTGTGTATTAATCTGCCTTGTCTATGATGACTTCAAGGAAGTACTTAGTGTGAGTAGTAGTATGATATGATACTTGCACATTTCACAAGTATGACTTAGATTCGTCTAGATATTGGTCTTAATGTGATCCGTGTGATGTTTATTTCTCTTAATTTTGTGTTGTGTAAATTTAAAGGATGGATAGTAAGTTCACTTTTGGTAAACTTAAATTGGTACCTTGTTGTGGAATACATGAAGTGGAGCCTCAAGGTAAAGGTGTGTATATTTATGTATATATATAATTGAGTTCAAATGTGAAAGATGTGACTTGTATGTTTGTTGTGACTTATATTATGCCTCTATATGAAGGCTTGCATCTCTACTCCTTCAAGATTTGGTATGTCCTAAAGGATTCGAGGACAAAGAACTCGTATATTTAAATTTTTTATGTAATAGACATTTAGCAGTTTCTTTTTCAATTGTAAAGGGTCATGTCCCCTATAATGTTTTGAGATTGTGTCTAAGATTGCCATGTGATACTTTAGTATTTCGCTTCTTTATAAATGACTTTTTGATTGTTGGTTTTTTAGAGAAAAGTTTTAATTTTGCACTATTTTTATTATCTATGTGATGAATGAATGCTAAGAGGCTTGTACCAAACCCCTTCACGGTTAAGTACACCGTGTTAGGACTAGGGGTTGCTCTCGGATCGTGACATGAAATCCCTCTATCTTCCGAGTGTCAAATCGGATCCCATCATTAGAAACAATCACGCTTACAAATGCCATATACTCAAGCAAAGCTCACATTTAGATAATTCAACATTCAACTCTCTATCCCTGAGGGTTTCTAGAACCACCCTAAGATGGATAGTATGCTCTTCACCATTCTTCGAATAAATTAGAGTTCCATCAATGAAAACCGGAATGAACATATCAAGATAATGGTTAAACACTTTGTTCATAAAAATCACAAAAGTTGCGTGGAGCATTAGTCAAACCAAATGACATGATAAGAAATTCATAATGATTGTAAGGGGTACTGAAAGTTGTCTTAGGGATTTCACTTTCTCTTAAACTCAACTGATGATAGCCTGATTTGAAAATATCTTAAAAAACAAGTGGCACCCTAAAGTTGATCAAGAGAATCATCAATCTCGAAAAGGATACATATTCTTTATAGTGATCTTTTTCAATTGGTGGTAATCAATATATATCCTAAGTGAACAGTATTTCTTCCATCATGAATAAGATTGGAGCCCCAAAGATGAGACATTTGGTGGAATGATACATTTATCAATAAGGTATTTCAACATCTCTTTTATGGCTTTTAACACAGTTGAAGCCATTTTATATGGAAGAATAGAGATACGACGAGTATTAGGAAGAATATCAAAAACAAAGTCTACTGTCTTAGGGAGACTCTAGGAAGATAATCTAAAAAGACCTTTGGAAGCTCACTCATGACTGGAACTGACTGAATAGGTGGTGTTTGAATACTAGTGTAATTTAACTTGGACTAAGTGATAAATGCACCCCTTGGAACTAACTTTCTCACCAAAAGGTACGAAACAAAACTACCCTTAGGCATTGTCGACTACTCTTCCACTCTTTAACTGACTAACTAGGAAATTGGAATTTAACTACTCGATATCTACAATCAACTAAGGAAGACAAGCATGAAGTCAATCCATACCTAGAATTAAATCAAATTCCATCATATCTTGCTCAACTACGTCAGCCATGGTGTCCTTGTGATTTATGAAATGAAACAATCGCAATAAAATCTCTAAGCTAGAATAAACTCACCAAAAGTTGTGGAAACGCTGAAGGTCTCAAGAAGTTGCTCAGTATTAATATTAAAATTCATAACAATATATGTAGTCACGAAAAATAGACTCCCTCCTCGATTAAGCAATGCATATACATCAAAATCAAAGACTTTGATCATGCCAATAAACACATTTGGAAAATTATCTTGCTCTTTTTGAATGCTGATAGAATACAGATGGTTTGCTCTTCAGCTTGTCCTTGAAGTAGATCCTCTAGGTGCAACTCTATCTAGTGTAGTCGCTGAAGTAGATTGAGCTCTATGTCCCTCATTACCACCATCCTCTATGTTCCTAGGGCACTGTTTATCGAAGTCACAATTCTGACCACATATAAGCAACTGGTGGAGCCATCCCGATAGGCTCCTTGGTTTTTCCTACCACATACTTATTTGTGCCACACTACCTTGAGACTGTGCAGGTCTAACTATGATATTCTGCGTATTTTAATTTTTAAACTCGCCTATATTCATTGGTACATATGCTCTTGTAGATGATGGAGCGTGTCCATTTGGATTTTGTTGAAAGGATGATTGGTTTGCATTATTCTTCTATTTCCTGGAATCATTTCCTTTTTTCTTAGACTTCTTCTTACGGATCTCGTCTCTATCTCTAAACTTGTCTTCCTCAACTTGTTGCACATGGATCATTAACTTTTCTATGTCCATGTTCCGTATAAACATCACATCCTTATCCTCTTTGGTGGACAAATGTTACAACGCAAACACAAACAAGCTTATCCTGCTCCTCATATCAGCAATTATTTTTAAAGAATGATGAGACAGTTGGGTGAACTTGAGGTTGTACTCATGCAGACTCATGGATTCCTGCTTAAGAGTGATGAATTCTCTTACCTTCGCCTCCCTTAGCACATGGGAAAAGAAAAGCCTCAAGAAGGCCTCTTCGAACACAACCCAGCTGACAATTAGTCCATTCTCAACCGTACTCTTCTTCCATTGACCATACTATAATCTAGCAACACCCTTAAGTTGGTATGCAACTAGCTCAACACGCTCAACATCTGGAACATGCATCACCTCACAAAAACTGTATAACTCCGCCACAAAGATCTCTGGATCATCAGTATCACTTGAAGTGTTGAAATCTTGAGGATTTATCCTTGAAAATTCATGCATTCTTGATATATCAGCCACATCTTGTCGATTCCTCTTTGTTGTCCAGCTTGGTAAACATCCAAATAGCATCCCGAAACTCAGCGTTAGTGATCTCTTTTGGGTTGCGTTTCTGGTGCATTAGATACCCCTTGATATTGGTGATTAGCATACCTCCTAGCGGGACGACCTTGAAAAGTACTTCGTGGGGGCATGAAGTGAAATATATGCACAAGCACAAATAAGGAAGAAACTTTATAGAGAAAAGATCTATTAGATGAAAGAGTGTGCAATAACTTAGATAGTTCCCAAATGTTTCAGCCTCCAAAATATAAATGTTGCGCACTTTACACTGAAAATAGGGAATCAACAAACACGAATTCATAGACACCCTATGACTATTGAAATTGGTTCTATAATACCAAGTTTCTCATGCGTCGAGCCTACACCCTTGTTGTGACTGGCACGTAAGAACATTGTTGGCCGCCAATTAACCCTTAACCTTGCTTAACTCTAAGTTGAATATTTACTCAACAACATATGAACTCAAAAGTAAAACTATACAAAAATTCTCAAAATTTATACTCAGAATATTTTTAATAAAAAATCAATGGCTAGAAGAGGCAACTCAAGTCTAGAACATCAACAACTAAAGTGAAATATATTTATCAAACCTCTATTGTCTATGAAGCCTCTATTAACTAAGATGGACGTCCAGAAGTTCCCACGACATCCTAATTAAAAAAATCAATGTGTAAACTCAATGTAAAACCCTCTCAAAAGCAAGGAGGCTCACCAAATCTAGCTAGAACTCAAATGGACCAACGAAAATTAGGTGTTGATCTTGATTACCTCTATTTGCATCATGAAACCATGCACTCCAAATGGCATCAATACATTGAATGTACGAGCGTGTAAGGGAAATGAAAAAATATGAGATAAGCTTGAACTCAAACTAGAGAAACATACTTGCCTCATCTCAATTCAACCTCAAATCATTTTAATATAATATCAAAGATAGTGATGCACTCTATATATAAGATTTTATATAGTAGATTACAACTCAATTTTTATATAAAAATACAACATCACTCAATTTGGGAGATTCTCTAAGCGACAACCATCACTATGAGATGTGTGATTATATAACATCTCGACCACGCTGACACAACTGTCTTATACCTTGAAAGAGTATAAGAACTCCTCAACTAAGTGGATCCACTAATTTATGCTTAAAAACCAATAAGGAATTATCTAAAAAGTATGACCCTTTCTACCTACGTTGGCTACATGTTTTATCAGGACTTTGAGTTGTATGAATTCATCCACATATTAGTGGTCAACACTATTCAAAAAAAATATACCCATTTCATATATTTAAAAATATTTCCTCATCTTCAAAATTTCAGATTATTACTCAAAAGATTCTCTTAAAAGAGGTTATACTTAAAAATCTTCATGAACTTATTTGAAAATCAAGGTTTCCTTCTCATTTTATATGTGAAAACATTTAATCTTGGGAATACTTAGATCCCATATAATCATTTTGAAAAATGAAACTCAAGTTTACTCATCCCCATACTCAAGAACTGAAGTCATAAAAACAAGTTTAAAATGTTTACAGAAGTCTTCTCAAGTAACTTGAAGTAACTCTCAAGAATTTACTCATAACTTTACCTTGGATTTGAATTATGAATTCAATGGTTATAATCCATGTTATGAAGGATGTCTCTATATTTATGTAACGCTCTAAGCCTACGCCCTGGGCGGGAATGGCACTCGGTGACCATTGTTGTCCTTGAGTGAAGCCTAGTCCTGGAGTACTTAACTCAGCAGAAGACTATACTCATCTCAGATATAGAAATAAAGTAGTCTTATAAAATAACTTAGATAACTGCCTTGGCCAAAATGGCACTTAAGTCTCAACATTTGAACATATGAAATTATAAAATAAAAGAGACTCCAAAACTGAACTACTGACTATCTACGAAGTCTCTAAACTAACTGAGATGGATGTTGGGACAGACCCCACAACATCCTAATGAACTAAACTAGTAAAGCAATAAAAAGGATGTCTTTCGGAATGAAAGGGAGACTCACCAACTAACTCTAGAGTGTTCGATGGGATAAACGATGTGTTGCGTGATAATCCTATTTACTAGTGTCCGCATCATAAAACAATGCAAGCCAACTGGCATCAGTACATTAAATGTACGAGTATGTGAGTTGGAATACTATACAACGACTTAAGCTTGACGGGAATAAGATGAATTTACCTTGGGTCTGTTCAACTCAAGAATATGTTCAACTCAAAGTAAGTATATAAAGCAATTTAAACACATTAGATATATGTAAATCTTGTAAAACCATAAAACAACTTAGTTCATTAAAGAAATGCAATAACAAACTAAACTTTACTTATATATGAAAGTAATATAACTTTTGTGGGATTTTCTATAACCGACAATCATCACTTGAGCCTAAGTGATGATAAAATGTTTTATCTAATGCTACCGAGGACCATGCTATACCTTGCCATCGGTATAGGAACTTTCTCAACTTAGTGGATCCACTAGCTTAACTTACGTGATTATCTAAAAAGTATGACCTTTTAATAACCATGATGGCTTCATGGTTTACATGGAGACTTGACTTAATATGAACTCGCATCCCCACATCGGTGCTCTATACTACTACCAAAATACACTTTAGCTCATGCTTTTAGCAAAACTTCCTTTCTTTGGGTTGAGATAATTTGATGAACTTGTTTTAGATTTAAAGCCCTCTTGGAATAAATATTCCCTTTCTACTTAAAACTGTTTTTGAACTCTTAGTTTCCTTTAAACGCAAATGTCAAACATTTATACACTTTTAGGGAATACTTAGTTCTTTTATAGTTTTTTAGAGATGAACTCAACTCTTACGTTTACCTCACTTGAAACTTAAATCCTAGGAAATAGTTATTTCCCTTAGAGCTTTTGAGATTTTAACTCAACTCTTTACTCTTTGCTCAACGTATAACTTGAGACATAAAACAAAGGTAAAATGATTGGTTAAGATTCTTTCAAAACTCTAAGAAGTTATTATAATTACTTCTTAACATTTAATCTTGACTCATAATTTCTTTTACCTTGTGTAACAACCCTAAAAATGGATAAGCTAAGTAATGCTTAATATATCTAGTATGCCAACGATTAGACCGGGTTCACACAGATTGGTGCGCGTAGAACCAGACCTCAAAACCCTTTCTATATCAAAGCTAACTAACTTGGAGAGTTAGTTGAGCTAGCAAAGGTTGGGTCCGACCATGTAGGGCTCTCAAATACGAAGATTTACTCTAAGGAGTCTTTACCGGATTTAAAAAGAGGAAATCTAAGCTTAGGAGGGTAAAATGATCTTTTTCCACGCTAAGGGTAGTATCGTAATTACCCTAAACATATAATTAATTATTTTATTAATAAGGTGTAGGGGCATTACCCAAAAACTAGGATTGTTCCCCGTTGCATGTCCCTGTCACTTATTCCCATTGAATCATAGGTTAGTTATGTTTGTTGGTAGAAAACTAGGGATGACAGGTGTTTTCGTAATGATTATGTGTTTATATGTATGTTTGGAAGTATGTGACTTATGTTGATGTTTCCGAAAATGTAACTACGCGCGTATATGTGTGTTGCCGTTGCTATTGTTCATGGATTAGGACTTTAAATGGCATGATAGTTCTTTATATTTCATGTACACATATTGATCTAAATGTGATGTTCATATGAGTTGAAATGTGTCTTCTTTGAGGGATAATCTCTCGTCTAAACGAATCCATGAAAATGCACCTAAAACGTTCTAAATGCACTATGAAATTCCCCTAAGAACTAAGGTGTAACTTGATGAAAGGATGCTGAAAAATTAAAAGAAAATTTCCCGCTTCTAGTGATGAATTTCGGTAAGCAAAGACGGTTCAAATTGTTGAAAAAAATGAATTAAAACAGGTGAGGTCATGGAGGATTGAACCCGTGACCTCTCAATGTTAAAAACCATGAAAATAAAGAAGTAAAAAGAAATGTGGTGAAGGGGATTCGAACCATGGTATTGGCTAGAAAATGTAACTTAAAAGAAAAAAGTAAGAATTGAGAGGAGTGGGATTAAATACCACCACCTCTCAATAATATTTACGGAGGATAATAAAATAAAAATAAAGGGGGAGGCGTGTGGGAATCGAACCCACGACCTCTTAGGCAGAATAAGGAGGAGAATAAAAGAAAACTAAAGGGGAGGCATGTGGGAATCAGACCCATGACCTCTTAGTCAAATAAAGGAGGTGTATAAAAGAAAAATTAAAGGGGAGGCATGTGGGAATCAAACCCACGACCTCTTAGGCAGATTTAAGTAGGAGAATAAAACAATAATAAAGGGGAAGGCGTGTGGGAATCGAACCCACGACCTCTTAGGCAGATTTAAGGAGGAGAATAAAAGAAAAATAAAGAGAGGCTATGGGGGTTTGATCCCACAACCTCATAGTCAACTCTAAACAGACAAGGAGAAACAGATTAAAAAATAAAAGGAGTTGTGAGGGTTTGATACCACAACCGCTCGGCCAAGTAAGGGGTAATTCAATGGAGAAAAATAAAGAGGAAACGTTGATGTAGGGGCTTGATCTAGGGTACCAATTTCATGTGGACCCAAATACAATAAATTAAAAAAATGTAAGTGTTGTCTAAGGGATTCGAAATTGGGTTCCCTGGCCCAAATTCCGTATAGATGCATAAGTCATACGGGAATTAAATCTTAAACAATAATGCTGCCTACTTAAATCGAAATCGAGATCTTGACATACATACAAGATGCATCAGTCTTGTAATACATAATTTTAGTAAAATATGAGTCACTTTAACGAACTATGAATGAATCCTTATGGCTTGTATGCATAGACCCATAAGTCAAGCATACATGTAAAAATAAGTGAACCTATGATGTAAGTAATGAAGTGGAATAAGCCTAGAAGTGTTAAGTAAGAGTGTAAAACACACTAAATGGCCAAGTGCATTGGCATATGATGAAATGAATAATATGTAAAGAAATGATTAAACCCTATAAGGGTTAAGTAAGAGTGTGAAACACACAAATGGCCAAGTGCATTGGCATATGATGAAATGTACATTCACGTAAAAAGGGGTGAGTAATTATGAAGATCAAATGTGCTAATGTTAATGAATTTGGTGACAAAATGATATGAGGATAATGTAAAAGATGAGAGCAATCTAAAATGAGCCTAAGTAAATGATACCAAAACGTACTCACCTATGAGAGTGTAAAGTTAACGAAGAGACCAGTATCAATAAACACTCTAATGAAAGTATTGAGATTAACACACTTAAAACTAATGATGAGATGACTTATCATCTATTGAGCTATGATGTCCTCATACAAGAAGCCAACTTCCATGACGTATGAGTTGAATGTAATGGAATTTTATACTGAGCACTAATAGACTAGCTATGAGTGCTGATGCCTTATTTCGAGAAGGCGGAGGTTCACATAACTCTCATGAGATGAGACAGTCCTGCATGCCGGGTATGGGTCTCCTTATATCTGCTAGTCTTCGAACCTATACTGCCAATATAAGGATCTAAGGGGGTTCAATTCCCATTTACGCTAGCATCTTTTGGGTCACTTTGCCTGGTGATTCCACCTCTTTTTAGTGTGGGGTTTCATTACACTGGATTTCATGATGGTCACATGATCTATGTCAGTTAAAGTTAAATTTCCCAAAGAATGAATGAGGCCAGCCTCAAATGATGCACATAATGAAACGAATGATACCAAAGCTGTTAGGAAAGGATAATCAAGAGGTTAGTTTGATTCAGGTAATGAAATTAGGTCATTTTTGGTCATTGCACAACGAACCCGATGAATGTCTTAAACTACATCCTAGGTATAGCTGGTGTTTTCAGTGGACCATGAATAAAATGAAATGAAATGAAGTACGTATGAATGAACGAAGCAGAGTCTGTGTTCCCTAAAGCAGACTCCCTACTTGAGGTCCCATAGGTTAAGCCCTCATTTTTTGTACGTCTTAATTTCAAGTCTATGATTCTAAGGTCTCATGGCATACTGATGAATATATGAACAAGGTTATGTGTTATAGGAATTATGATATGTGCTATGTGTACGCTGTTGTGTGATGTGTGCAAAATGTTAACTATGATGATGCATGTTACTCTCATGGCATAACTTTCCTAATCCAAATTTGGAAAGCTCATAAAATTTCCTAATTCAAATTTGGAAAGCTCACTCACTTTACTAATCTCAGTTTGGCAAGTCTACTGACTTGACCTTCTATAATAATGTTGTTAGGAAAGAGATAATCTTACTCATGCATGTCATTGGTGTGTGCTTGCATATACCCATACTTATTACAGGTGCGTACTAAACCCATACAACTCTAATCTTTTAGGTGCAGGCACAGGTGGACGCTAGAGCTACAGGATCAACACTGCAGTTATCCAGACGTCGAGCATTCATCCTTTCTTGATAGGCCCTCATGCTTTTGAGGATGCTTTCCCATTTACACTCTAGCTTAGTTGTAGGATTGATCTTGTGGAGTATGTTCCACTAGAATTTCTTTCCCATTTTTTTCAGACATTGTATTGGTGCCATTTTTTCAAGTACATCTTTATGTTTATAATAAAATGTTTCTTTCATTTTATGATCTTAATGTTAAATGGTTTATGGTGAACAATTTCGTATGTTGTACAATGTTTACTAAGCATGTTAAGAAACAAAAAGTTTAAAATTTTCCGCTAAAATTAACCTAGATGAAGTAAGAACGACGTATGTAGGCTTGTCTGCGCCCTCGTAGAGGTCAATGACGCCGGTCTTGTCTGCGGTCTAGATTTCGATCGTGACACCCTTTTCTTAGCTTCCCTTCGATTGTATTATAAATTAAAGGATAATTATCTCATTTTTATGGATGATTCAATCATGTTTATATATGCTTTAAAGTGTTGTAAAAAACTAGGAATGATAGGTACATCACTTAGGAACAAGTATGAAAAGAGAGGGAAAGAACGGTGTAACCAGGTGTCCTTGGCGCTCTGAGAAGAGCGTAGCAACAGATCCTGACGGACAAAGGCTTTCCGCAAGAGCTTTATTTTTGGTGCGGCACACCAGGGCTTGACAGACAGAGTCTTTCTTGAGGGGCTCTCGTAGGCGCGGCGCCCTTGGGCCTATTAGACGGGTTTTCCGACTTTGCTTCTCCAATTTTCAATTCTAAACCTCCTAATCTTCCATGTATCCCACTGAAAACACTTTAGGATCAATAAACACCTCATTATTCAAACACTTAGGATCAATAAATACAAGTGATAAACTATAATTCAACCCACAAGAATTTCATAATTTTTCGTCAAGAACTTCCCTGCTCATCATTCAATAAACTCTAACTTTCTTAATTGAATCAAATTGGGGGTATGGGTGAAAGGACCCAACACTAAATGATCTCAGATACTTCGATATGCATCATCCCTGATGAAATCCATGCAATGATTTTTGCATTCTTGGACAATTCTTAATCTTTCTCTTCTTTTCTATTTTTTCTACCCAACCCTAAGCGTTCAAATTTTTTGTTAAAATGAATTAGGACTTGGTTTTTACCCCTAAATAGCCCTTAAAACGAATTAGGAAATACTAGGGTGAAAATACAACTTTTGCTCTTACTGAAATCCGGATTGGACTTTCCTCAGACCAACAACCATACTTCCAAAAGTCATATATCCTTCATACAACCTCGAAATTCACAAACTTGGCGCCGCTGGAAAGATATTTCCAAGATATCTCAATCAATATAAATATCTAACCCTAACTCTTCCTGAGATTGAAGTTATGATAATTCAAAACTGACAAAAACTCACATTAAATAGCTAGAAATTTTCCCGATTTCACTATTTATTTCAAAAAATGCTTATTCTTGGTTTCTTAGCTTATCGTTTAGTTATTTCAAGTTACACGATGTTACAATATCCCCCCCTTGTGAACATTCGTCCTCAAATGAGAATTCTTTAACTAAGCTAAGAGTTGTAACATCACTTCAACACTCTACACCAAAACAAATAATAACATGCTTACACTTAATGTAATAAAGGGCTAGGAAGAGAATTTAACACCTTGATTCACATTCTCTTTGGATTAAAAAAGATGTAGATATCTCTCTTTCATATGCTCCTCAACTTTCCAAGTCGCTTCCTCAATGAATTGCTTCCTCCAAAAGACCTTGACTGAAGCAACTTCCTTTGTCCTCAACTTGTAAACTTGATGATCCAAGATATGAATTGGAACTTCTTCATAGGATAACTTATCCTTAATATCAACACTCTCAGTTGGTACTATCATCGAAGGATCACCCAAGCACTTCTTCATCATAGAAATTTGGAATTCCGGATGCACCACTGCTTTCTCTTGAGGTAACTCCAACTCATAAGACACATTGACCACTCTCTTGGAGATTCTATAGGGTCCAGTATACTAGGGACTAAGTTTCCCCTTCTTACCAAACCTCATAACACCTTTCATTGGTGAAACTTTAAGATACTCCTAATCATCCACCTCAAACTTTAATGGCCTTCTCCTAACATTTGTGTAGGACTTTTGGTAACTGTGTGTCGTCTTCAATCTTTATTGAATCACTTTCAAATTATCCATAGCTTTGTGAACTAGATCTATTCTTATCAACCCTGCTTCACCAACTTCGAACCACCCAATAGAAGATCGACATCTTCTACCATAAAGAGCTTCATATGGAGTCATGTGGATGTTTGAATAGTAACTATTGTTCTAAGAAAACTCAATGAGAGGTATGTGATCATCCCAATTTCCCTTGAAGTCGATCCACAATCTCTCAACATATTTTCTATGGTCTGGATAGTACACTCTACTTGCCCATCTGTCTGAGTTTGAAATGTAGGGCTCAAGTTCACCTTTTAACCCAAACCTTTTTGGAAAGATTTCAAGAAATATATAGTAAATTGTGCACCTCTATATATAATAATAGAGACTAGAACTACATGGAGTCTTACCACTTTTTTAAGGTACAACATAGCATCATCCTCTGCCGAATAGGTAGTATTTACCGGCAAGAAATTGACTGATTGTTTCATTCTATCAACAATCATCCAAATAAAATCATGTTGCCTTCGAGGTCTTGGAAATCCTGTGATGAAGTCCATATTAATCATCTCCCACTTCTATTCCGTAAGTTCTATATTCTGAGCAAAACCTCCAGTTATTTGGTGTGCTACTTTCACTTGCTGGCAATTTGGTCACTTGGCAACAAACTCAACAATATCTTTCTTCATGTCTTCCACCAATATACTTCTCTCAAGTCATGGTACATCTTGGTGTAACCCGGATGGATGGAGTATCTTGAGATATGAGATTTCTTTATGATCCTTTCTTGGAGTTCATCCACCCTTCGTACACAAAATCTACCTTGATACTTTAGCACACCATCTCAATCTTGTTCAAAATAAAATACTCTTTGCTTATGAACGTTCACCTTTATGTCAAGAAAAATGGGGTCTGGGTCTTTCTTCCCTTTCACCTCTGACACTAATGATGACTCAACCCAATTGGTCACCACTATGCCTCCTTCTGTGGAATTCATAAGTATCGCCCCAAACGTGTATGTGTGTGCACATCTTTTGATAACTCCCTCTTTCCTTCTTTAACATAGGAAGTACTTGCCATAGACAACCTGGTTAAGGCAACATCAACCACATTGGCCTTACCTGGGTGGTATAGAATACTCATGTAATAATCCTTGAGTATTTCCAAGAACTTCCTTTATATGAGATTGAGTTCTTTCTCAGTGAACACATATTGGAGGCTCTTGTGGTCGGTGAATATGTCAACATGTACACCATACAAGTAGTGGGTCCATATCTTCAAAGCAAATACTACTGCAGCCAATTCTAAATCATGAGTTGAATAATTATTCTCATGAACCTTCAAATTTCTAGAGGTATAAGCTATAACTTTGTCATTCTTCATCAACACACAACCCAAACCAACTCTTTATGCATAATACACCACAAAAGTTTAAGTACCCTCTGGTAAGGTCAAATTCATAGTGGTAGTCAATCTTTTTTAATCTCCTGAAAGCTTTTCTCACAAGCTTAAAACCATTGAAACTTGACTCTCTTCTGAGTTTGCTCGGTCAGAGGAAACGAGATAGATGAAAACCTTTCAACAAATCTCCTATAATAACAAACCAAACCAAAAACAAACTCTTTATATACGTTGGAGATGTGGGTCTAGGCCAACTCATAACTATTTCTACATTATGAGTATCAATTTTAATCCCATTATTAGAAATAATAAGGCCCAAGAATGCAACAGACTTAAGAGAAAACTCACACTTGGAGAACTTGACATATAGATCCTTATCTTTTAATGTTTGATGAACTACCCTGAGCTGACTAGCATGATCTTATTCACTCCTTAAGTAAACCAGTATGTAATCAATGAAGATGATGATAAATAAATCTAAATAAGGATTGAATACTCTGTTCATAAGATCCATGAATGCTACAGTTGCATTTGTCAAACTAAAGGACATAACCAGAAATTCGTAATGCCCATATATTGTTCTAAAATTTGTCTTTGGAATTTCACATTCATTAACTTTCAACTGATGGTAATTTGATCTGAGATCGATTTTCGACAAGCATGAAGTACCCTGGAGTTGGTAGAGAAGATCACCTATCTTTGGAAGAGGATATTTATGCTTGATAGTCACCTTATTCAATTGGCGGTAATCAATAAACATACTAAGGGAACCATTTTTCTTCCTTACAAACAAGACCGGAGCGCCCAAAGTGAGACACTTGGTCGAATGAAACCTTTATCTAACAGATATTTCAATTGTTCTTACAAGTCTTTTAACTCTACTGGTGACATTCTGAATGGTGGAATAGAGATAGGACGAGTATATGGAATGATGTTTATGCGGAAGTCTATTTGTCTTTCAGGAGGGACTCTAGGTAGATCATCATAACAAAACTTCTACAAGCTTACTGACTATTGGAACTAACTGAAGGGAAGTTACCTTAACACTCGAGTTCTTAACTTTGACTAAGTGATAGATACACCCCTATAAGACTAACTTTCTCGCCGTTATGTACTAAATGAAACGACCCTTAAGCACTGTTGAACTACTAGTCCACTCTATGACTGGCTCATTAGGAATATGGAACTTGACAACTAGAGTTCTATAATCTATTGACGCATATCAGACATGAAGTCATTCCATACCTAAAATTACATAAAAATTTACCATGTCTAACTCTACTAGATCAGTCATGGTGTTCTTGTGATTGATGGAAACATGATAATCACAATAAACTCTTTCCGCTGGAATAGACTAACCAATAGGTGTAGAAACACAAAAGGGTTCATAAAGTTTTTCAGGAAGAATCTGAAACTAGTTTGCGAAAATAAGGAGTTACGAAGGACAAACTTTCTCTTGCGTCTAAAAAAGCATAAACATCAAAAGTAAATACTTTGATCATACCTGTGAAAACATGTGGAGAGTCCTATTGCTCTTGGCGGCTAGTGATTGCATAGAGACAGTTTGCCCCTCTTCCAGTACCACAAGTGGCTCCTCTTGGTGCTGCCTTGTCTGGTGGAGCAACTGATGAATATTGAGTTCTATTGCCCGCACTACAACAAATATGATATATAGCTACGAAATTATTAGCTACGACATCTAATGGCACTACAGAGGCTGGGTCACCCACACACTTCTTCAAGAGCGAGATGTGGAAGAACTGATGCACTGCTGCTAATTCTGCTGGCAACTCTAACTCATATGCCACCTTACAAACCCTTTTCAATATCTTGTAAGGACCTACAAATCTAGGACTGAGCTTCCATTCTTGACAAATCTCATCACCCCTTTCATAGGTGAGACTTTCAGAAAAACCCAATCATCAACTTGGAACTCTAGTTCCCTTCCCCTTACATCTGCATAAGATTTCTGACGAATTTAGGTTGTCTTAAATCTATCTATAACGAGTTTCACTTTCTCCATAGCATAAAGGACTAAATCTTGCCCTATCAAAGCTTCTTCACCCACTTCAAACCAACTAAAGAGATATCTACATCTAAGACCATACAAAGCTTCATAAGGGGCCATCGGAATATTGGGATGGTAGTTATTGTTGTAGGCGAACTCAATAAGCAAAAGGTGATCATCCCAACTACCCTTGAAATCAATCACACAAGATCTCAAAAAATCCTCTAGGGTAAAAATGGTACCGCTTTGCCTGTCCATCCGTCTGTGGATGAAATGTTGTCCTAAGGTTAACTTGAGTACCAAGCCCCTTCCGAAATGACTTTCATAAATGGGAGGTAAATTGAAGACCTCTATATGAGATAATAGACAAAGGAACCCCATGCAACCTCACAATTTCATTAATGTTAAGCTTGGCATATTCCTCTGCCGAATCTGTAGTCTTGACCGCTAAAAAGCGAGAATACTTAGTCATCCAATCAACTATCACCCAAATTGAGTCATGTTGTCTGCGAGTACGAGTTAACTATATGATGAAATCCATATTGATCACGTCCAACTTCCAAATAGGAATATCAATCTCTTGAGTCATATTTCCTAGTTTTTGATGTTCTACCTTGACTTTCTGGAAATTGGGGCATCTTCTATATCCCTCTTCATGCCATTCCACCAATAGACTTCCCGTAGGTCGCGGTACATCTTAGTACCACCTGGATGAATAGAACATCTGGAGCTATGGGCTTCTGCAAGGATATGGTTTCTCAACTCACCCACATCAGGAATATACAATCTACCCTGGTAGCGAAGTACATCATATCCCCCTCGAAAGAAAACCTCCTCCACTCTTTGTATGTAAACTGCACCCTTAAGTTCAAGCATGATTGGATCACCGTCTTGCTTATTTTTAACCTCCATAACCAAAGAAGATTCTGCCGCATTTTGAACTATTACACCACTGTCTGTTATGCTCATAATGCGAACTCCTAAGCGAAAAAGCATGTGAACATCCTTCACTATTCCTTACTTTCTTCCTCAACATTGGATACACAACCCATACATAATCTACTTAGAGCATATGCTACTACATTCGCCTTACAAGGATGATAATGCACACTCATATCATTATCCTTAAGGAACTCAAGCCATCTTCTCTGACAAAAATTCAACTCTTTCTGGTTGAACAAATACTGAAGGCTGTTATGATCAGTGAACACATTTACACGAGCACCATACAAGTAGTGTCTCCATATGTTGAGTGCAAACACCACTACTGCAAGCTCGAGGTCATCGGTTGGATAGTTTTTCTCATGAACCTTAAGTTGTCTAGAGGCATATGCTATAACCTTATCTCGCTACATTAATACACAACCTAGGCAAACTCTGGATGCATTAGAATAGATCACATAACCATCTGAAGCCTCTGGTAGAGTCAAGAGAGGATTTGTAGTTTATCTAGTTTTAAATTTTGCAAAGCTTTTCTCACAATCATCTCACCATTGAAACTTGACCATCGTCTGAGTTAGCCTAGTCAATGGTGAGGCTATGGATGAGAATCCTTCCACGAACCTTCTACAATACCCCGCTAGACCTAAGAAACTTCTTATATCTATAGCAGAGGTAGGTAAGAGCCATTGTTTCACTCCTTCTATCTTATGTGAATCAACTCAGATCCCTTCTCTAGATACAATGTTACCAAGGAAAACAACGGATTTCAACCAGAACTCACATTTGCTAAATTTAGTGAGTAACTGGCAATCCTTGAGATCCTGTAGAACAATTCTCAAATGACTCGCATGTGCTTCCTCATTCCTAGAGTTAATGTGGATAGCATCAATAAGTATGATAACGAACAAGTATAATTACTGTTTGAAAACTCTGTTCATCAAATCTATGAAAGTTGTAGGAGCATTGGTTAGTCCAAATGACAAAATTACAAATTTGTAATGACCATACCATGTTCTGATGGATGTTTTTGGAATGTCACTATCTCTTACTCTAAGATGATGATAACCCGATCTGTGGTCTATATTTGAAAAATGACTTGCACCCTAAAGTTGTTAAAATAAGTCATCAATACTGAGGATGGGATACTTATTCTTGATTATGACCTTTTTTACCTGTCTATAATCAATGTAAATTCTGAGAAAACCATCTTTTTTCTTTACAAACAACACTGGTGCACCCCATAGTGAAATACTAGGTCTGATGAAACCCTTATCTTGAAGGTCTTTCAAGTTCTCTTTCAACTCCTTAATCTCTGATGGATCCATTCTGTAAGGAGGAATAGAAATAGACTGGGTATATGGAAGGAGATCAATGCCAAAGTCGATTTTCCTTTCAGGGGGGACTCCGATAAAATCTTCTGGAAAAATTTCAGGAAACTCACAAACTACTGGAACTGACTCAAGAGTTGGGGTTTCAGAGCAACAACCCTTAACCTGAACTAGAAGATAGATATAAGCCTTAGAGATCTCTTTCTGTCCTTATGGTAAGAAATGAATCAATCTATAGGCGCTAAGGTACTACTTTTCCATTCTAAGACTGATTCGTCTGGAAACTAAAAATGAACAATCCTAGTTCTACAATCGACCGAGAAATAACATGATTGTAACCAATCAATGCCTAGAATGACATCGAAGTCTACAATTTTTAACTCTACAAGATCTGCTGAGGTGACTTTCTGAGAGACTGTGCCAGGGCAATTTCTGTATACCCTTCTATCTAAAATTGGGTCACCGACTAGAGTAGAGACTGAGAAAGGTTTTGAGAGAGTTTCTGGACTAACACTGAATGTGACTGTTATGAAGGAGTTACAAAATAAAGAATAGCCCCCGTATCTAACAATTGTTAAACATCAAAGTCAAAGTCTCGTAACGTACCAGTGACTACCTCAGGAGAACCTTCGTTATCCTGAAGAGCATACAACCTGTTCTGGCGCTGAACGCCACCTGTACTAGATGATTTACCCTGCTGAGTCGGGTGACTTGTTGGTGCTAATGAAGTTGTTGACTGAACTCTACCATTACCACCTCTTTGAATCTGTCTAGAAGGACAATCCCTCAACTTGTGAACATACTGACCGCACCCAAAACATCCTTCTTTTCCTATGAGACACTCGCCCGGATGGTTCTTACCACATCTAGGACAAGTGGGGTAAGTCTAGGTTCCTGAAACACTTCCTTGAGACTTAGATCATGGCGCTCTAACCTTATGGTCGTACCTGTTCTTGGAGGATGGAACACTAACCGACGAAGGGCTTGAGCTGAAAACTTCTGCTGATTCTGTGAGCAATTTTCACCACCCGATTTCTACTAAGAGTAGTCATAGTTCCCAATCCTAGCCTTCTTACTCTCCTTGTCCTATTCCCTAACCTTATCAACCTCAACCTTCTGAGCAGAGCCATAAGCCTAAAGATGTTCATATCTCCTAATAACGCTAAAAGAACACTTCATGAAAAGTTGTAAATATCAAAACTCAAGAACATGAAAGTGTGATTATAATAGTAGTAATTAATCGTAGTGGGAGAATCATAATGAAGATTGATTTGTATTGTATGCCTAACAGAACTTTTATGATAGATCTCCTGAAAAAAAGTACACTCTTGGAGGGTTTCACGATAAACTTTCTCAAGATCAAGTAAAAAATCAGTTTATTAAGATGAAGCACTACTACACAAAACTGCATGAGAAAATAGCTTGGTAAATTTTCTTTCGATAAGAAATAAAGGAATGCATGTGAAAGTTGTAAAGGCATAGTTAAGAGTCTAAGTGGGAGATTATTAGAGTATGTACTATTAATAATGTGTTTGTATATAGTACTCTAACAATTTCTTAGATTAAATATCTAAGTGGTAGATTGTTAGGGTATATACTATTAACCATGTCTTTAGATATATTACATTATAACAATTGTCATGGTTAAAAGTCAAAGTGGGAGATTGTTCGACTGTATACTATTAACCATATGTTAAGAATAATATTTATTAGAGAAAAATATTTACTCAATTTTAATAGATCATGTATTCGTTTATGGTGTCTAATCATTTATATAATAGATGATTTGGTGTGTAAAGTTTTAGCTTATACACAGAGGATTAAATCATCGATTCTCACAAGTATAAGTGTTTTTTTCTCAATCTATAATGGAAATTGAACATGTCATCAGGTACAATTGTTGCACAAGATTATATGTAATTATTCTGATTATGTGAATGATATAGTTCCAACTTCTTATGCTAGTACATTTTGTATGTATTGAAAAGGACCAAGTAGATATAGTTGTTTTCGACTAACTAGCAAAACATATTCTCTAAACTATCAAATATACTTATTTTCTTAATCCTGATATAACTATTATTATTTGTATACATTAATTGTCGTTTTGATTTATTAAAAAGTGAGATTCTGAGATAGGTCAATATGCCTGATAAGTTGAATGATAATAATATATATTGGTGAAATAATAAGTTAGTTGATGGAATCCATGTCTCATTATAGAGAATGATTGATATGTCATTTTGAGAAACATATAAATTTTCATCGTGTCAAATCTTTCTAGTATTTATGAATCCAACACATGAAATAAGTTAAGTAGTGCTATAAAGGAAATCAATCATTAAGTTAAATTCGTCAGTAATATAATTTATTGATTAGTATCTGAAATCTTAGCATGGGGAATCAAGAAGTAGAGAAGTGTATTTACGAATTTCTAGCGGAATGATTTGTAATTTATTACACTAAGAATAATTCATATTCATTATTTAGAATTATTTCAATAATAGGAAGCCTCGATAATTAATTATGTGGTCCCTATAGTGTCCATTTTAAACTATAACTCATAATCCTATTTCTATGGAAAAAGGAAGAATAATATGGGTTTTTCTAGTCTTCTAGAAAAATTAGATTTTCGATTCCTTTTTGGATTAGGAAGAAATCTCTATATATAGGAATTCTCCTAACCTTGAAAAGAGATTAATTTTCTATTCGATTCTTGCCCACCCATGTATTAAGAGATTTCGAATGTGACTTGGGATAACTGTAGAAGACAATAACTATTGTTTATCTTGTAGATTCACTTGAAGGTCCGTCTATCTTGTGGATTCGCTCGAAGGTTTTTTTTTTCAATAGGTATTTATCGGATTAAATTTTAATATGTTTATGTGTTCTAAAATAATATATGTTTTAATATAAACAATACCGGTTATCTATTATTCATGTAAGTAGTAAAGATCCTAATATACTTTTGTTGTGCATATATGTTTTCTAATACATAGTTGTGTTTTGTATCATTTTTTATATGTATCTAAAGCATGTAAAACTATGGGGACACTAACATGTATTATAAACAAAAATTATATATGATCCGTTGAACAAGTTATAATAATGTATCTTGAAGTGTTAATTTATTTGGAAGGATACAATAAATATATTTGGTACGATTTTAGCTATGTATTAGTGTATTATGTAGTTCCAATTGAATCAATGCCGGACAAAGTGATTGATCAGTTCTGAAATGTGTTTTTAAAGAACTTGTCTTGCCACCAAGATACAAAATAATGCTCAATGGATAAAGTAAAAAAGCAGAAGAAAGATTCAGATGAAAATCTAACATCAAACATAAATTGTTTTGTGCAATGTGAACATGTAGGCCTCAATAGACGACTTGTACAATCTTCGTGAAAGAAGAATCTAGATCAATACTTTTTTGGAGTACTTTGTTTTTTCAGATCTAATAATTATCAAGTTATAACATTTCTTTCCGTTGATACAAATTTCTACATTAAAAAAGTACTTTTAGCTTACTAATTCCTGATTCAATAAATTGAAATGTTACGCTTATTTTTCAATTATTCATATTTTTTTCTATTGTTAATTTATAATAAAGTGAATTTGTGTATTGTTTTGTGTTTTATACAAAGTTATTTTTAAAATATACATAGTATTGGTTAAGTAATTAATGTTTCTGTAACAATTAGTAAGTACTGAAAATACTATTATATTGCATTAACATGTTTAAAATAATGAATCTAATACTTAATTCATTGAAAATTTTTGTATCAGATGATATAGTATCAAGTGTTGTGATATTATCGGATAAAAGTTGTGATGTGTATTTTTCACAACCCGAATTCTGAATTTCGAATCGCAACCGGCATCGTTGAACTCTTAGAGGTCCCAGACAAGTCTCATCTTGCATTCATCACATTCATATGGTTAATTTTAGCGGAAAATTTAAAACTTTTAAACAGTATGAAGTATACATAGACTTTATATAGTTATTCCATGAATTCATCCTATACTAAACTCAACATAAAAGTAACAACCATCAATCATAAGAATCAATTCGTAAATGAATAAGAATATATCATTAATAAATATACCAGACACGACCTTATTACAAAAGCTTCAAAATGAAAGTACGAAATAAACGCTAGGGACAAAATCCACTAGGTTTTTCTAAAACTAAGGCTAGACTAAAACTGTAGCATCCTCGAAATCAAGAGGACCTACCAAATGGTCTGGAGAAACGCTTATGTCCAAACCGTTGCAGGAGTCGTTAATCTGTCCCTTAACCCACATCTATAAAATAGTAAATAGTAGGGGTTATTACACCACTTCTACTAAGTATGGGTGTATGCACACATACACATAAGGCTATGCATGATCATAGAAAGCTCTTCCTAAACAACATGTTATTTCTGGAAAGCCTAGTCACTAGACTTTCCTAAATCGTTAGTTGTGAATTGTGGTATGAATATGATGTATTTTATTGAATTCAAAGCACACATCTCATTTTCTATATGATTACAAAATACTATTATTATCAACATAATTTTAAAACAACTCGAGCGAATATTTGAGATTTTTGATCCTCTTAGGCCGAGAGCTCCTCTTTGTACACTTAGATTATTTTTCAGTCCTTATCTTTTTGTTGTTGTGTACTTCAATAATTCTTTTGGTCCTATGTTTTACTTACAAGTGCAATGATTAATTGTAGTCTCATTCCCACAATGAATCGATTTAAGTAATCCAAGGACTAAGGAATGAAATCCCTACCATATAGCGAGTCATTCTTTACACTATATATTCATTACCTTTCATAAGCTATTCTCTATTGATCATGCCATTGATTTCATTACTTTCATGTTTTATATATTATACATTTCATATACACGAGACTTTGGAATCGTTGATGTAGCATTAATACATCTCAAGTGAGGGCCCAACATATTGAACCTCAACTAGAGGGCCTTCATTAGCAAACACAGAGTTTGCTTCATTAGTCCATTCGTACTTCACATTATTAATTTCATTCATTCGTAGGCTGATGTAAACAACAAATATACCTAGGATGAAGTTAAGGACTCTCATTGGGATCATGAAGTACAATGACAAAGAATGACCTAATGTCATTACTTGAATCTGATTTCACCTCCTGATTGTTTTGCAAAAACACCTTCGGTATCGTTCATTTCATTATCTTCCATACTTTGAGGCTGGCCTCATTCTTCCTTTGGGAACTCTAACCTTAACCCACATAGATCTTGTGAGCATCATGAAAGCAGTGTCTGCCCCACACCGAAAAGATAGGGAATCACCGGGCAATGTGACACGAACATGCTAGTGTATATAAAGATTTGAACCCTGGTAGATCCCTATATTGGCAGTATAGGTTCAAAGACTAGGAGATATAAGAATAACAATATCCGGAATGCCAAACAGTCTCATCTCATGAGAGTTACGTGAACCTCCGTCCTTCGAAGGCATCATCGCTCATTGCTATCCTATCGGTGCTCAGTATAAAGTTCGATTACATTCAACTCATACGTCATGGAAGCTGGCTTCTAGTATGAGGACATCATAGCGCAATATATGATTTCTCATCTCATCATTAGTATTATATATACACTAATCTCAATACTTTCGTTAGAGTGTTCATAGAGACTTGTCTCTTTTTTAGCTTTACACTCTCATAGGTGAGTACGTTTTGGTAACATTTACTTAGGATCATTTGAGATTGATCTCATCTTTCACAAGCCTCTTATCTTGTTGTCACCACATTCATTAGCGTTAGCATATTTGCTCTTCATAATTACTCACGCCTTTGTACGTGAATGTTCATTTCTTCTTTATCTTTTAGTGTTGACGCAAGCATTATGGAGGCTTGCTTCTAGATTGAGATTTACTTAATCTATTGATGACTGGTCATCCTTGTTTATATTGATGAAATGTGAATTTTCCTTACATATCATCCTTTGGTCTTAATGAGACTGGCTCACAGATTCTAACACCTTCATACGTGAGTATTCTTTTAACATAGTAGCTTAGGTGGAAGTGATACTTGTCTCACTTCCTTTAACACCCCTGTCTCACTTTCTTTAACACCCAATTCTTGTCACTTACTTTATACCCCTTTAATTATGTTATAACTCACGTTACTTACTTAATTTAGTATAGTAGATTCATATCATCATTTATGGACGATGAGCACTTCATTCAATGAGTTTCATGATTTCATATGTCATTCTTTTTTAGCATGTTGGGAGTTGTCCCAATGAATGGCATTCCCTTAGTAATGGATTCATTGAATTACTTTAGATGTGCTTATTCATTTGACAATCCAACATTTTAGTCAATTAAGATAGTATAGGGTATTTTGGGACTTGTCCCATTGATTGACATAACCTTAGTATGGATTCATTTTGTTCTGCTGGTCATGCTTAATTCGACATTGCATTATATTGGGCACATAAGATTGGTGTAAATTTAGTATTGGCCAACAAAATTTGGAAATGACTTCATAGCTAGTTTATTGGCACAAGCCTAACATTTATTCAGATATAGTTTCATGAGATTCTCATTAGTCAATTTTTCCATCATTATTTAGAAGCAATAATGTAAGCCAATTCCATTAAACTTTTGGGCAAGACATTGTTAGCCATTTTACTGGCAAAATCCAAACATTCATTCAACATATGATTTCATGAAGATCTTTTTAGCCAACCTTATAACATAGCTTTAGCCATAACACTTTTAAGCATATTGGACAGAATCATATTACAATTTGATAAATATATCATCTTTATAACGTTATATTAACAGCAAGTATGCACAACAGACCGTAACATCTTCTTACATAAGATCTTCGTACATATCTTTAACATAGTATCACTCTTTTAATTCACATAATAATACATTGCATCAAACGAGACCAATCAATAGGTTAATTCAATCATTATTTAATCAAAAACCATAGAAATTAAGATCAGCTAGAAGCACATACCAACAACATAATTTTTAACCTATTCAACATTGAAACAGTAACAAGGATACTAGGGAAAGGAGTTCGACAAGAACGAGGGGAAACAACCCTAGTTTTTAAGATCTTTGAATCATTTAAAAGAAAGTTCTCTTGGAGAAAGAAGTCAAGGAGAGAAACCCATACCTTATGTAGAATTTAATATACGAAGACCACCTTGAATGAAACGTTGAAGAAATCTTGAAGTCTCCCTAGAGAAATCGATAAATTTTCTGCCTTTTTCTTGCGTTCGTTGCTCACTGTTTCTGTGTCCTTTTTTTCTATGAGTTTGAACGTAATTTTTAGGTTTAAGAACTGATCCTTACTCATTCAACTTATAGTTTAATAATTTAGTTACTAAATTAATTAAATAATTACTAAAAAGCCCCTCCTAGATTGACTAGAACTAGGAAAACACAATACATGGTTAAACTTGAAATTATTCCAAAGAATTTCGTTTAGCCCTTTAAATTAATTAATTAAATGACTAATTTAATTAATTAAGGTAAATAGGGTAACTATTAAAGTGCCCCTAAATCATTGGGAAAAAAATTAACCCTTTTGGACCATCCTAGATTAAGTACTAGAATGTTTCTTGAGTTGTACTAGGTTAGTGTAACAATTTTGGTTTCACCCATTTAATTTATTTAATTAAATGGCTAATGTAATTAATGAAGTGACTTAGTCTATGTAATAAAGTACGCTTAAGTCGTTATAACCATAACTAATCCTTTGAAACATCCTAGGTTATGTACTAGGTTGTTTTTTTTCTTGTTTTAATCCAAATCTGGATATTGCTTTGTGATTTTGGTTTTGCCCCTTTAAATTAATTAAGTAAGTTTTTAAATTAATTAATTAAGTAGCATAGGATAATTAATAAAGTATCATTAAGTCGTTAGGATCTTAACTAAATCTTTGGAACATCCTCGGTTAGGTACTAGGTTGTCCCTTTCTTGTCTTAACCAAAATGTGAAAATTTCCTTTTTATTTTCGGTTTTAGACCTTTTAAATTAATTAATTAACTTGATAAATCAATTAATTAGGTAACATAGGGGAATTAATAAAGTAACCCTAAGTTGTTAGGACCATAACTAACCTTTTGGACCATCCTAGGTTAGGTATTAGGTTGTCTCTTTAACTAGTACTAGGTTAGTGTCAACCCGGTTCTGGTCCTAGGTTGTCGGGTGCACTAATGGGTCCAATTCGTTTACTCCTAGGTTATTTCGTTATTTAGGGCAGTAGGTTAGAGTCTAGAATTTGTAGGGAGGTTAGGCCCCACATGTAGTGGTCTCTTGTGCACGGTTTTCTTCCTAACTACCCTAACTGAATTCGGTTAGGGTGGTCCCCTCCTTTGGCAGCATCTTCACATGTCTTGCACATGTGCTTGCACATGGGTTGGTTGCACTTTCCTAACTAACTATTATTTATGGTTCATTTGGAAAAGTCTATTATTGTCCCAAAGACCCTCACTAAGTCCTTGGGCAGTGATTAATTTACATGATCATTTTAAATGATGGTGTGCTGTGGTACGAGGCTTGACACTTGGATGCCTAGTACTTTGAGTGCAAATACCAGAAAATATATCTTTTAGCTTAGGGTATTCATTTCAGGTACATTTTTTAAACAAGCTCATTAATGTTAGAAAATTGGCTAACACCCTTTAACTAAATATTTTCTAATATGCTCAATATTTTGCTTATTTGGGTATTATATAAAAATTGACTAATACCCCTTAGCCAAATTCCTTAGACATATAATTTTTTCGGAATTTTACAGTATTGGATAAGAGACAAAATATTAAAAGGTACTAAATATATTACAAATTAAGTGAATTGTAACAATTGTAAATGTATAGTATCACATTTTTTGAGACAAATCAATTTTTTTTTTGAAATAATGATAAATAATAATTGTGTATTATATGCATCATATATCTTTTAACAAATTTGTATCAGCTTATAATATAGTATCAAGTGAAGTCATTTGTACCAAATTTATCAGAGGCTGAATACAAGGAGTCATTTTTGCCATAATTTGACTTCTTTTAAAAGCCATCCGTCACGAAAGTTAACTATGAAATGTTTCATATGTTCCAAAGGTTCCCTCGAAGCTCTAATATAGGCTCTGAACAACAAATGAATAATAATAAAAAATGAATTTTGGTGAATTTAGTGGCGAATAAGGTAAATTTAATTGAATTTAGAAATGATTTATCTATATACCAAATTGTTAAACCAAACATATAATTAAATATGTTTATATATTAGAAATATAATAACTTCCTATATGTTGTTATTCTTGGTATTGTAAAGTATGTATTGGTATTAACTTGTACTTATAAGGTTAGCAAAACAAAAATACAAAAAAGATGAATTAGTCAGAAAATAAAATAATTCGAGTTCACAGAAATTATTGTTTATTTTTATGAAATTTAATCCCCTCATTGTACCCGAGATTGTGGATTAATTTCTCCCAAGATAAAATGGATTAATCCTGTTAAACAAATAGCGGTACCTAAAATTTCTTTAACTTCAGCAAACTTAAGAACATCAACAAGTCACACAGACTCAGTCGATTGACACTTTGATTTTGAGAGAAAATATATGCAGATAGGGCTGGGCGTTCGGTCGGTTCGATTCGATTCGTAAATATCGGTTCGGTTTTTTAGTTTTCAATTTGGCCAAATTTGAAACCAAACCAAACTGAAATAATTTCGGTTTGGTTCGGTTATTATAATTTTGATTTGGTTTGGTTTCGGTTTAACGAAATTTGATACAAATTTAGCAGGACTCAAACAATTATTAATGAAAAACTCTAAATACTCACAAAGAGCAGAACTTCGACACATATTTTCCATTTTGACTGAGGGGGTTTTTATACAACTTTGCCACAACTTTTAAGTATTTAATCAAAGATTGGTTCAAGGTAAGCACAGATAAGCTCAATACTATCACAGACGACACAATCGTGAAGTCTTAATGGTTCATCCACTGATCCATGAGGGTTACATTAGTCCATTTGAAATTAGACAAGGTAAACAAGGTTATACACATTTAATATGACATCTATAATAAACTGCAAATAACTATAAAAATTTTTATTGAGGTTTACTTATAACTTTAACATCTAATAACAGTCAGAGATGATGTTTTTGAAGGCAACAAAATCAAATGCGGTTGAAAATATTGGCAAGCACAATTTCTGAAATGTTTGCACTCGTACGCCTATGTCATTGACAACCAAATACCTGTATAAAATGATGAGCAGTTTTCATCAGAACATAAGCAAGTCTTTTATTTACCTTTTTCACCAGAGAAGGGAATGGGGGTAATGGAACTTACTCCGGCGACGACTGACAACTGACGAGAGCTGAGAGTTGAGAGATGAATAACTAGTCGAATTGGCATCGGCGACCAGTGTATCTGTAATCTGCGTTACTGAGAGAGGCGAGTCAGCCTCGATGTCGACATATGTAAATATGTAATGTTATCAATTTAGGGATTTATCATCAATTGATAGGAAATTAGAAATTTGGCCGACTTGGAATGAGTAATTGGGCTAGTAATTTGGGTAGTTTGGCTGAGAGTTAGGAATTTGGGTAGTTGGGTTGAGAATAATAGTTTGTGGGCTACTGAGATAGGCCGACTGGGAATGGGTAACATCTATAAATATACACAATTTTGGTTTTTGATTAACCAAATTTTTAAATCTAAAAACAGAAAACAAAACAGGAAAACTCAAATATTAAAATTCAAAGCCGAAACCGACCGAAAAAGCGAAATCAAAATTTTAAAAAAAAATTATGCGGTCGGTTTTTTCGGTTTTAACCATATTATGCCATCCATATATGCAAAGAAGGAAAAAATTTTCATTGTTCGAAAAAATGAAAAATGACTTCCTTTTATAGCCATTTTCAGCAAGAAAAATGTCTGTTCGGAGAAATCTCTTCAGACCCGGATTATTAAAAAAGTTGTGTCTTTTAGAAAAAATAACAATTTTATGAAAAATGTATCCATTGGGAATGTAACAACTTTTCGGAAAGAATAACGACTTTCCAAAATGTTATCGTTACACGTGAATTAATTCTATTAATTAACTAGCGTCCTGAATTAATTTATGAGAGATAAGATTAACAAGGTTTAATTGATTAAAAAAATTAATTGTATAAATTATTCAAAAAATTTATCATTCAATCACATCAATTGTCAAAGTCGAAGCCAAGACCGAGAGACGACGACGGCGTGAGGGGGCACGTTCTTCTTTGCCCTTTAAGAAGTGAATGAAGTGTTTCCCAATATAAGGACGAAAATTTCTCTTTCTTTTGCCGATATGGAAGAAATGACTTTTCATGTGCACTTTGCAAATGACTTTTCATTTTCTCTCCGAATTGGTTCCCTCAATTTTCAACTTTTCATATTTTTTTTTCCTTTTCCCATTCACACATTGCTAAACCCAACAATCCCCCATATGAATGGGGAGTGACTATTTTTAAAACATATGCATGAAAAACTTGTGTCTTGTAAGTAAGGTTTAATCGCATCTAGATAATTTGGTTTCCCTTTAAACTTTCCATAGAGAACATATCAGATATACTCGATCAATCGGTAGATTTGATATCTTTAAATTGTCGAGCGTTGATCTATACCTAGACAACATAAGTCACACAATCAACCCTTGAACTATTCTTAGTTCTCATTTTTTGTTCGTTTCAGCCATTAACTGATCTCGGATAGTAAGTGCTTAGAGAACTGGCCTTACCGGATTCTCCCTGAAGCGGCTTACACTTCACTCTCATAGGTGATTTCTAAATGTGTTATCCCGTACATACACTATTTGATATACCTTGTATCAAAAATAGCAACCATTAAAAGTCCTTATGCATTTATCCTTGTTACAGACCATTGACTCATCACGAGAATGGACCATAAAACTTTTATTTATAATGTTGAACAGTCATCAATGACTTTGTTTTATCTCCTTGAACCTACATCATGGGATCTCCCATCTTCTAGGTAGAATTATCTCCACGACGACTTGTTCTCGGCCACAGTCCCATTCCCATCAATGATTTATCAACTCCCTCTCTAGTTAGGCCTTTTTTAAGTGGATCCGACATATTATCCTTTGACTTCACATAGTAAATTCTTATAATCCCACTAGAGAGTAGTTGTCTCACATAGTTATGTCTTCGTCCTATATGACGAGACGATACTAGACGTTCTACATAACGCTTTCACCTTCCTTTTGCAGCTTGACTATCACAGTGTATGCATATAGGAGCCATTGGTTTGGGCCAAAACAGAATATCTTCTAAAAAAATTTGGAGCCATTCAGCTTCTTCACCTGCCTTTTCTAAGGCGATGAATTTAGACTCTACTGTAGAGCGCGCTATACATATTTATTTGGATGATTTCCAAGATATTGTTCCTCCACTGATAGTAAAACATATCCACTTGTGGATTTGGTTTAAGTTGATCGAGTAATCCAATTTTCATCACTATATCTTTCAATAAGTAATGGATATTTGTTGTAATGCAAATCATAGTTTTGAGTATCATCTAAGTATCCCAAAACTCTCTTCATTGTAAACCAATTATTTTAATTGGGATAACTTGTGTATCGACTGTGTTTATTGATAGCGCAAGCTCTGTCTTGTTGTGTACAATTCATCACATACATCAAACTTCGAAACACACTGGCATAGTCCAATTTATACCGACTTTCACCTTTATTCTTTGCAAGATGTAGGTTCAAATCAATTGAAGTCTTTGCCCTTTTAAAATTCAAATATTTGAAATTTTCAAGTATCTTTTAAATATAATGACTTTGAGAAAATGCTAGACCATTAGAAGTTTTAAGAATTTTAATTCCGAATATCACATCAGCAACTCCTACATCTTTCATATCAAACTTACTAGCGAGCATACTCTTAGTAGCTTTTATATTGACAATGTCCTTGCTCATTATCAGCATGTCATCAACATATAGACATACAATGACTTCCGGATTTGGAGTATTTTTAATGTAAACACATTCACACTCATTGATTTTAAATCCATTTGATAACATGGTTTGATCAAACTTTGCATGTTATTGCTTCGGTACTTGTTTTAGTCCATAAATTGACTTAATTAGTTTGCACACTTTCTTTTCTTTACCATGAACTAGAAAACCCTCAGGCTGTTCCATGTAAATTTCTTCTTCCAGCTCTCCATTTAAGAAGGCGGTTTTCACATCCATTTGGTGGATTTCAAGACCATTTCTGTAGCTAGGGCAATTAACATCCGAATTGATATAATCCTAGTCACTGGCGAGAATGTGTCGAAATAATCAAGACCTTCTTTTTGTCTAATGTTTTTCACAACAAGTCTTACTTTATATTTGTCAATAGTTCCATCATCTTTCATCTTCCTTTCAAAGATCCATTTTGAACCCAAGGGTTTGTTTCTTGGGAAAGATCAACAGACCCCCAAGTATGATTGCTTAGGATTGAATTAATTTAGCTATTGACAGCCTCTTTCCAATGTCGCTTGACAACATTGCTTTCTTGAATGTTTGAGTCTCACTTTCAAGAAGTAATATTACAGAATCATATCCAAATGAAGTAGTTGTCCTTTAAAGTTTACTACGCCTTGGACTCACTTCATTGGTTTCATTCTCTTTTGGTTCTTCTCAGGGTTGTTTAAAACCCCAACTCGATAACTCAAGTCTAGTTTTATACGGATAGAAATTTTCAAAAAATTCAGCACTATCTGATTCCATTACCGTATTGTCATGAATATCCGTATGTTCAAACATATGAACACAAAATCGAAATGTCTTACTGTTTGTAGCATATCCAACGAACACACAATCACTGTCTTAGGCCCTATTTTTACTTGGACTTTGGTTAGACACCCCCACACTTTGATATATTTCAAGTTGGATTTTCTACCTTTCCATTTCTTATATGGAATAACACGTGTCTTTGAGTGAGGCACTCTATTGAGTATTCGATTTGCTGTAAGGATAGCCTCCCCCCACAAGTTTTGTGATAAACCTGAACTTATAAGTAATGCATTCATCATTTCTTTTAAAGTTTGGTTTTTTGTTTCCGCAATCCCATTAGATTGAGGAGTGTATGGAACAGTAGTTTGACGAATTATTCCATTTTCTAAATATATTTCTTCAAATGGAGATTCATGTTCTCCACCTCTATCACTTCTTATCATTTTGATGTTTTCATCCAACTGATTTTCAGCTTCAGTTTTATATTGCCTAAATGCATATATTGCTTCATCCTTCCCATTAGCAAATAGGCATAACAATACCTAGTGCAATCGTCAATAAAAGTTATGAAATACTGTTTTCCACCACGTGATACGTTGACTTCATGTCACAAATATCAGTGTGAATCAGTTCTAAAGAATTTGAATTCCTTTCAACAGATTTATAAGGATGCTTACCATACTTAGATTCAACGCAAATTTGACATGTTGATTTACTGCACTCAAATTTTGGGAACACACTTAAGTTATCAGTTTTCGCAAGGTTTTGTGATTAACGTGTCTCAAAAGTTCATGCCATAAATATTTAGACTCAAGCAAGTAAGAAGAAGCATAATCTTTATTCATATCAACTGCAATAAGATTAATTTTTGAAAAGGTCATCACTAAGGTAGCCTTTTCCTACATACATATCATTCTTACGGACTACTACTTTATCAGAAATAAATACACCTCTGAATCCATTCTTAGCCAGAACTGGAATTGAATTCTTTCTCAATTCTGGAACATAAGAGACCTTGTTCAAAGTCACCACCTTGACTGATGTCATCTTTAATAGGACCTTCACAGGTCCTTCCACCTTTGCAATAGGTATATTTCCATAAACAACTTCTCGTATGTAGGTGTTGGAGTATATGATAAAATAATTTTTTGTTGGCACAAACAGGGCATGACGCACAAGAATCTATCCACCATTCACAAGCAATTTCTAACCAAGTTACATTATGAAAGTATTGCATAGAGATCTTTCATTTCTACTTTGGATTCAGCCAAGTTTGCTTGATCCTTTTTTTTTCTTATCCTTCTTAGGACCTCGGCATTCAGTAGCCCTATGACCACACTTACCACAGTTGAAGCAGCTTCCATCGAATTTCGTCTTAGGAGGATTGCTTTTTGGTCCAGATGCTTTATTTTTTCTTTAATTTTTGGGATATTCTACAACAATATTTACTCCAGATATTGCTTAATTACCACGTGACCTCTATTCTGCAGCCTTATTATCCTCTTCGATTCTCAACCTTACTATGAGATCTTCAACAGTCATCTCCTTGCGTTTATGTTTCAAGTATTTTTTGAAGTCCTTCCACAATGCAGGTAACTTCTCAATAATAGCAGCCACTTGAAATGCATCATTCACAATCAGTCCTACATTAAAGATTATGTGAGTATTAAGTAAAAACTTAATATTTCTAACATAGAAATTAAATAAATTTAAACCTTCAGCAAGGAGATCATGGATTATGACATGCAGTTTTTGAACTTAGGAGACGACGGTCTTACTGTCTACCTTCTTATAGTCCAGAAATTTTGCCACAATGAATTTCTTCATTGCGACATCTTTTTTTGTTGTACTTCTTTTCTAAAGTATCCCACAGCTCTTTTGAGTTTTTAACATTTTTATACACATTATACAGATCATCTTGCAGTCCACTCAGAATATAATATTTATACGAATAATTTGAGTGTGTCCATGCTTCTGTTACCAAGAATCGTTCTTCAGGTGGAGTATCATCTGATATAACAGGAACATTCTCATTAATGAACCTCTGCAGACTCAACGTAGTGAGATAGAAGAACATCTTTTGCTGCCATCTCTTGAAGTCGACTCCAGAAAACTTTGCAGGTTTCTCAGCCGGCGCTAAGGAAGCAGTTGAACGATTCAGTGCAACTGATGTTGTTGCAGTACTTACTGTTGCAGCACTCACTATTCCAGCATTCAATTGACTTGAATTAGTCATTTTTTCTGTCACAAATGGCAGATAATTTTAGTATTTGAAATACTAACTTTAAAGAACAAATCTTCACACAGACTATTTCTGATTTAACGATAAAGTTTTTATGTTCTTTTAATCGTTAATGGCCTGAATTTTAAAAAATTCAAACAAAGTAAAAAACCATAACGGTTTTAATCTCCAAAAACCTCAAATACAGAAACTTACTAAAATTCTTAAGCTTGTTATTAACCTATACTTATAAGGTTAGCAAAACAGAAACAAAAATAAGATGAATTAGAAAGAAAACAAAACAATCTGAGTCCACAGGAATTACTGTGTCTCCCTAAGAAATTTAATCCCCTCACTGTAACCGAGGTTATGGATTAATTTCTCTCAAGATAAAACGGATTAATCCTGTAAAAGAAATAGCGGTACCTCAAATTTCTTTAACTTTAGCGAACTTAACAACAATAACAAGTCACACACTCTCAGTCAATCGATACTTTGATTTTGAGAAAAAATATATCCGTAGAATGAAAAAAATTTCAATGTTTGAAAAAATGAAAAATGACTTTCTTTTATAGCCATTTTTAGCAAGAAACGTGTTTGTTCAGAGAAATCTGTTCAGACCCGTTTTATCCAGAAAGTTGTGTCTTTGGAAAAAATAGCAACTTTTTGGAAAATATGTCTGTTGGGAATGTAATGACTTTTCGAAAAGAATGACGACTTTTCATAACGTTACCGTATTATGTAAATTAGTTCTGTTATAATTAACAGGATTTATTTGCTTAACAAAAATAAATTAAATAAATTTTGTCCAAAAATTTATCAATCAAATCATTTGTCAAATCCGAAGCCGAAGTCGAGACCGACCGAGCGACGACAACGGCGTGAGGGGGCACCTTTTTCTTAGCTCTTTAATAACAAAAGGAAATATTTTCCAATATAAGGACAACAATTTCCCTTTGTTTTTCCGATATGGGAGAATGACTTTTCATTTATACTTTGCAAATGACTTTTCATTTTCTCTCCAAATTGATTCTCTCACTTTTCAACTTTTCATATTCTTTTTTTTCCTTTTCCCATTCACACTTTGCTAAACCCAACATGTATAATGTATGGTCCAATGATGTGAATTTTAAGTAGCGCTCAAAGTATCAATATCATAAAATAATAACAAAAAAGAACAAGAACTACATTCTTGGAAGTCAATAAAAGATTGGACTTAATTTTCAACTTACCAACAAAAACTATTCATAGGTTTTCATTATCTCAACACCTTAGTGGAACAACATTAACCAAAAAAAATATGAATATATCTGATCTGTTAAGATTAGTTTAAGACCATCCAAATCTACATCATAGTTAGGCTCTATGTAAACATCTAGTTCTTCTCCATTCTATAACACAAGAAAAAGAAAAATCTAGTACTAAAATACAAATATTCTCAATGAGAAGCCAAATGAAGAATCAATGGCCTCAATTTGCTTGTGCTTTAACAAATTACTTGATTGGCACATGCACTATGGCATATTCACCTTATTCTTACGAATCATCAGATTAAACATAAAATAACGCACCAACTATAGTAGCTAAAAGTGAAGACTACAAGGTTCCCTCAGTGCCAAAAGAGGAATATAAGGTACCTATTTTGTTCCATACTACTACAAGAAGCCATCAGTTTCAGAAGATAACTATAAGAAGGTGTCATCAATTCTAGAGGTACCCTCCGTGCCTTACGAGGAATACATGGTGCATTATTTGCCAAAGAATGATTTCTACAAGAATCCATCAGTTACAGAAGATAATTATAATAAGATGTCATTAATTTTAAAAGATAACGACTATGAGGAACCCTCAGTTCTTAAAGATAAATACAAGTTTCCTTCTTTACCAAAGAATGAATACAAGAAACCAACTGTTCCAAAAGATAACTACAAGAAGGTGCCAACTGTTCTAGAGGTACCCTAAATGCCTAAACAAGAATACAAGGTGTCGTCTTTGCCAAAAAATGACTACTACAAGAAACCATGATATCCAAAAGATAACTACAAGAAGGTGTCATCTGTTCCAGAGGTACCCTTAGTGCCTAAACAAGAATACAAGATACCTTCTTTGCGGAAGAATGACAATTAAAAAAACCCATCAATTTTATAAGATAACTATAGGAGGGTGCCATTTGTTTCAGAGATATACTCAATGTATAAAAAGGAATTCAATTTGCCTTCTTTGCAAAACAATGACTATTACAAGAAGCCATCCGTTCTAGAAGATAATTACAAGAAGGTATCTTATGTTCCAAAGGTACAATCAGTGCCTAAAAAGGAATATAAGGTGTCTTCTTTGCCTAAGAATGACTACTACAAGAAGGCATCAGTTCTAGAAGACAACTATAAGACGGTATCATCAGTTTCATCGGATAATGTCTATAAGGTGCCCTCAATACCTAAACAAGAATACAAAACACCTTCTTTGCCAAAGAATGACTACAAGAAACCATCAATTCAAGATGATAATTACAAGAAGGTGCCAACTATTTTAGAGGTACCCTTAATATCTAAAACAGAATACAAGATGGTGTCTTTTCCGAAAACTAACTCTTCAAGAAACCGTCACCTTCTCCATCACCACCACCTCCATATTACTAAATTTTATATTCCTCATGTTCATATTTCAATGAAGGGCTTCTCCGGCCCAACATATATATAACCCATAGGGTTCTCATATTATTATGAGTTCAAAGGCATGATATCAATGGCTATAAAAAATATTTATTCTTTATTTGTTTTATTCTTCTTTCTTTCCTACTTGGAGTTGCAACTATTTTTTGTTATTTAAATTATATTTTGTGTATGCAGCGATTTATGTATATTGAATACAATTTTTTTTTTATTATTGAAAGTTTATATCTATACATTCACCTATTCTTCCATTAATTGTCAATTAATTTCTCATAAATTTAATAGCAAAATAACAACCATCAATGAGGATTTGGTGATTCCGATACCAAGAGTAGAGTGGCCGGCATTTCATGTTACCAAAACAAGAAGCAAAATAAAGAAAGAAAATAACAATATTTGTAAGTTCCCTTATACGGTATAAAATTAGAAAAAATTACCTAAATTCAAAAATTATTTTACAATATTTTCTAAAATTTTCTATCATTTGAAAAATTACAAAAATTCCTATTCTCTCATATTATTGGATACATAGCTTTATATGTGATATATAATCGGTCGGATACATCACTTTTGGCGATAATCAAGATATTGAGTGATGTATCTTAAATGGAGACGTGATGTAGCGTGACTTTGAGGGATGTATCCAAAATAAAACGCGATATATCGGGACGCTTTGGGATGTATCCAGGTCCACCAAATTTTTAACGTATTTTTTGCAATTTGTAGAAGAATAAATATAAGATATTATTAGCTCTTAGCACTACGAGATTTGTGTGAAATTTTTATAAAAACACACTTCCTTTTAAATCTTTTGAGCTCATTCGATTTAATACATCATTGTCAGATATAAATCATTTTTATCTTATAACCTATTATAAAAACATTTAAGCTTTGGTGTAAATTTCTACTTCACATATAAAAGTGTTTAATCGCGGTTAATAGGTGAATTCAATTAGCGACAATTAAGGTCATTTTCCTAGCCTTTTAGAACAATTTTACATGGTTTGTCTAAATACCATATAGTAAACCAAATTGCGAAGTATATATAATGATGAGAATTTTAAGTCAGTGCTCAAAGATTCAAAAGTACATATAAAAAATGGACAAATATTTATTAGGCCGATGGACAACTATATATTTCAAACTTAAAAATATTATTTAATAAAATATTAAATGTACCAACAAAAGGAAACAAGAACAACATTCTTCGAAGTCAATAAAAGATTGCAGTTAATTTTTAAAAAATAGGTAAGTCAAACAATTATTAGGTGTATGAATTAATTTTATAGGCTTTTTTTTATCTCAAGACCTAATTATTGGAAAAAAATAAACCAAAAAAATGGGAAAATCTTTTATATATTTGGACTATTTGATAAGCATTAAAACTCCTTGTTTCTCCATTCTAAGACACACACACAACAAAATAAATAACCATCTGACCTTAAAATTCAAATATTCTCAATTGTAGCCAAATGAAGAAGCAATTGCTTCAATTTTCTTGTGCTTTGACATTTTTCTTGATTGCCACTTCTACTGTGGCATACTCACCTTATTCTCATGAATCAAAAGATACATCATACAATAAAGTACCTACCACAATGGCGAACAGTGAAAAATTCAACATACACTCAGTGTCAAAGAATAATTTTACTATAAGAAGTCATCAGTTTTAGAAGAAAACTATAAGAATGTACTCTCCGTTCCTGAACATGAATACAACGTACCCTCAGTGCCTAAACAGGAACATAATGTGCCACATTTGTCAAATAATGATTACTACAAAAATTCATTAATTTTAGAAGATAACTACAAGAGCCCACCTGAGCCAACCTGCTCATCAAAAATGCAACTTCTTTGCGAATATGATGAATCTTCACAAATGAAAAGGCAAAACAAATATATCTTCTCTACAAACGCGAACAAGAAAATGGTCTGCACTAGAAACAAGCAATATTAAATACATCCAAACTCTCAAAATAAATCCTCAAAACTAATTCGAAACTTCATGTACACAAATCAATAACTATTTTTTAAAGATAGTATGATATCCCCTTTAGGTCCAAATCTTCTAAGAAAATACTTGGTTAAAGTTCCATAAATTTTTATCACAAGGGGTAGTAAATGTCATCATCCCCCAAACAGAAGCCGGAAAAAAAAATCACATAACAAATATACAATCTCAATAAGGTGAAACGAATATGAGAGTGACTTAAAAGTTGGTAAAACCTATATTTATATCATTTTTAGATTTCGGAAGTGTTTATCAAGGTAATAATAACTTAAATAAGTTTAAAATGACTTTAAAAAAAGATCTAAAAAACAAAAGTAGGTTACTCCTGCTTTTTAAATATATGTTCTTAATTAATTTATATTTGAAATTAGCATAATTTAATTAAATTAATAATAAAAAAAACTAAAAGCAAAAAAATTCTATGAATATTATGAAATGCACGTTTAACAAAAAATGTTAATATTATAAATATAATGTCATAAAATTATTATAACATTGACTTGAAGATAATCTTTATCAAGTCTAACCTAAAAATTTATTGACTTGCAATGTGAAATTTAAACTCAATACTACTAACACAAATGAAACTAAAAATATAACATAAGTTTTAAATAAAAAAAAATTTAACATAGTATTCTTAGGTTAAATTTCAATATAACATACATAAATATGAGTTTTCTAGAAAAGAAAAATATAAATTTCTAATCTTATTCAATAATGAATTCTACATATTGAAAATTAGAATACTCACAAAATGCAAACAAAAAATATATAATATGAAAAATTGAATAGAATAAAATGAAAAAGTGAGAAGGAAAAGAAATATAAATAAAAACATAGAAAATATTATGATAACAAAAATAAATAATAGAAATAAATAAATATATAAAAATGAAAAATTGAAATATAAACAAAAGGAAGAAAAGAATTTAAAAAAGTTTTATATAATTACATGGTGTAATTACACATGATTCCTAACCCTCACTTAGGAATTGAGGAATGTAATTATTATCCTTCAAGTACACTCAATTCCTCCCTTTTCAAGTAATCACTTGGTCTAGCAAACAGGTGAAAGTGTGTAATTACAATCAATTACACCAAATCTTAATTACATATGACTTTTCAAAAAAGTCTTTAGGGTCTATTTGGAAAGCCACATTGGTAACTGGATATGATGCAACCATGTCTGACATGTTTGGTCGATCATGTAATTACTTGGCAAACATGTAGCTTGGTGTAATTTTCAGGAGGTAATTACACTCATCAATTCATAGGGGTGTGTTGTGAATTGTAGTTAAAATACATAATGTAATTACAAGTTGATTACTTTTTAATTTCTTACTTTTATTTCTATTATTAGTTTTAACTTTTATTATTCTAATGTTTTCCATAAAATAGTTTTGTAACATATATTATTTATATTTAATTTCCTTCTCATTATCAATATATATATATATATATATGTATGTATGTGTGTGTATATATATATATATATATATATATATGTATGTATGTATGTATATATATATATATGTATATATATATGTATATATATGTATGTATATGTATGTATATATATATACATATATACATACATATATATATATATATACATACATATATACATACATATATATATATATATACATATATACATACATATATATATATATATATACACATATATATATACATATATACATACATATATATACATATATATATATATATGTATATGTATGTATATATGTGTATATATATACATATATACATACATATATATACATATATATATATGTATATGTATGTATATATGTATGTATATACATACATATACACATATACATACTTATATACATATATATATATATGTATATATATGTATATGTGTGTATATATATATATATATATGTATATATATATATATATATAT